>NW_022436981.1:2586572-2654712 GCF_009761245.1 Sapajus apella | reverse complement strand
AAGCAATGGGGAAAGGATTCCCTGTTTAATAAATGGTGTTGGGAAAACTGGCTAGCCATGTGCAGAAAGCAGAAACTGGACCCCTTCCTGACACCTTACACTAAAATTAACTCCAAATGGATTAAAGACTTAAACATAAGACCTAACACCATAAAAACCCTAGAAGAAAATCTAGGCAAAACCATTCAGGATGTAGGCGTAGGCAAGGATTTCATGACCAAAACACAAAAAGCATTGGCAACAAAAATCAAAATAGACAAATGGGACCTAATCAAACTCCACAGCTTCTGCACAGCAAAAGAAACAGTCATTAGAGTGAATCGGCAACCAACAGAATAGGAAAAAATTTTTGCAGTTTACTCATCTGACAAAGGGCTGATATCCAGAATCTACAAAGAACTAAAACAGATTTACAAGAGAAAAACAAACAAGCCCATTCAAAGGTGGGCAAAGGATATGAACAGATACTTTACAAAAGAAGACATACATGAGGCAACAAACATATGAAAAAATGCTCATCATCACCAGTCATTAGAGAAATGCAAATCAAAACTACATCGAGATACCATCTCATGCCAGTTAGAATGGCGATCATTAAAAAATCTGGAGACAACAGATGCTGGAGAGGATGTGGAGAAATAGGAACAATTTTACACTGTTGGGGGGAGTGTAAATTAGATCAACCATTGTGGAAGACAGTGTGGTGATTCCTCAAGGACCTAGAAATAGAAATTCCATTTGACGCAGCAATCCCATTACTGGGTATATATCCAAAGGATTATAAATCGTTCTACTATAAGGACACATGCACACGAACGTTCATTGCAGCACTGTTTACAATAGCAAAGACCTGGAACCAACCCAAATGCCCATCAATGATAGACTGGACAGGGAAAATGTGGCACATATACACCATGGAATATTATGCAGCCATCAAAAATGATGAGTTTGTGTCCTTTGCAGGGACATGGATGAACCTGGAAACCATCATTCTCAGCAAACTGACACAAGAACAGAAAATCAAATATCACATGTTCTCACTCATAGGTGGGTGTTGAACAGTGAGAACACATGGACACAGGGAGGGGAGCATCACACACGTCGGGGGGAAGTAAGGGAGGGACAGCGGGGGGTGGGGAGTTGGGGAGAGATAGCATGGGGAGAAATGCCAGATATAGGTGATGGGGAGGAAGGCAGCAAATCACACTGCCATGTGTGTACCTATGCAACAATCTTGCATGTTCTTCACATGTACCCCAAAACCTAAAATGCAATTAAACAAAAAGAAAAAATAACATCCAAATCAGTGAAGAATGGGAGGAATTGAATAAGAAAACAATTCAACAAAAGAGAGCAAGAAAGAAGAAAAAATAATAGAAAAAGCAGGGACAAGTAGAAAGCACTGAGTAAAACAATAGGTATGTCCAAATATGTCTGTCCTAATAAGTATGAAAAGGCCAAATTCATCACTTAAAAAGACAAGGATGGTCAGGTTGCAATTTTTTTAAAAAATCAACGCTATGCTGCTTATAAAAGAGACACCTAAAACATAAGGACACAGAAAAGTTGAAAGTAAAAAAGGATGAAAAAAGATACGTCAAGTACTAATCAAAAGGAGCCCAGGAAAGCAAACTTAATATTAGACAAAATAGACTTGAGGACCTGAGGAGTCCAGGAAGGCTCCACAGAGGAGACAGTACTGGACAATGGGATGGTGCCTTTGGGCTCTTCCGGCTGTTCATAACCATACGATGCAGTCCTCTCCTCCCCAACCCCAGCACGGCAGATTAAAACAATGCGCCACCGAAACACAGGGAGCCTGACCTCCCTTGCATGAGGCACTTCCTTCCATCTAACAGAGAAATGAAAGCTCAGCTTTATTTAATGCCTGGTCTCGGGGCAACAAGTCCTCCTGATTTGTGAAAGTGCTGTGAATAGGCCCTATATGGCCTTGAATGGAATGGGAGGGCCCCTTTCTATTTGATTTCTCTTAAGGAAGATTTTTTTTTTTTCAGTGAATGTTCAGGATTTGGATAAATGCAACATCCCCTTAATGCAATCAAAAGTAGGGTGTCAAGGAGAGAGCCATGCCAGAGAAGGCTTTCTGAAGACAGTCTGAGTTCCTCAGTGCATCTTTAAGGCATGTCTATGCCTGGCTTTTGCCCATGCTTCTTGTTTAATAACAACGCAGTCCAAAGTTTCTCCAGCCCCACCCCTTCCAATCTCTACAGTATAGTAAATCCTAGGGTAACGAGAACTTGAGATTATACAACGTCTGCGCTCTCAGAAGGTAACCAGAACTTGAGGTTATACAATGTCTGTGTTCTCAAAAGGAAATCATCTGCATTTTCTTTAAAAGCTCAGCTTCCGGAATCAACAGTGGGATCGGTTAAATGCAATCTTTCTTCCCTTCTGGAGCTGTTACCCCACCACCTTAAGTGTGTGAGGTTGACTGACATTTGCCCCCCAACTGGCCAGCAAATCTGGGATTCAGCAGTGTCTCACCCCCTCGCTGTTCACGCCCAGAGTCACTGGTTTCTAGGCAGGCATGAACCCGGAACAAAGCTGGAACAGCCATTGATGTAGCATTTCAGAGGCAGCATAGATAACTGAAAAGTGAACTCCCATGGCCAGTGAGCAATGATAGAATAATAAAGGTCTACCTTTGACAGAAAACGTCAAGAAGTGGTAGAGAAGATGACAAAGGCAGACATTGTTGGACTAGGTTATATGAAAAAATAGAAAAAAGATAAATTTCAGAGAGCACCAATGGCTTCATACCTGCCATCTGCCTGAGCCTTCCAGCCTCCAGAGCTTCTCTCTGCTACATTCTTCTTGCTGAGACAGGGATAGGTTCTAATAGGTTCCATCAGGATTTTCATTCCTAAGATTTTAAACAAACAAAAAGCTTTCTTGTTAGCCAATCACTTAATCTGAAAAGTCAATCAAACAAAACCCTTTAAACCTGAGAGGTAGTCAATGACTAGATCTACAGCAGTGTAATAAAATCACTTCAGGGTCCTGAAGCTGTTTTTATTAGCAAGCTTTAATGAATAATAACGGCCAGGTGCAGTGGCTCACGCATGTAATCCCAGCACTTTGGGAGACTGAGGCGGGCGGATCACCTGAGGTCAGGAGTTTGAGACCAGCCTGACCAATATGGAGAAACCCCGCCTCTACCACTAAAAATACAAAGTTAGCCAGGAGTGGTGGCACATGTCTGTAATCTCAGCTACTCGGGAGGCTGAGGCAGGAGAATTGCTTGAATCCCGGAGGTGGAGGTTGCGGAGAGCCAAGATCATGCCATTGTACTCCAGCCAGGGCAACAAGAGCAAAACTCTGTCTCAAAATAATAATAATAATAGCAACAACAATACTCTCAAGCCAGAGTCAGATGCTTTCAGTTTAGAGAGCGATGCTACTATTTCCTAAAAGAGCCTGTTCTGGAGCTAGAACGTACGGTTTAGTGAGTTTGAGCAAAAAGGGAAAAACTTCAAGGACCAGGGAGTGGAACTGGGTTTCGGTACTGCTGGCAGGAGAAAACACGTTTCCATGCCCCGGCAGTTCTAAGATACAGCTCTCATTTCTTGTCCCACTGTAAAAATGACCAGTCCTGTGTCTCATTCCCTCAGGATTCTGTTCTCTTCCAGATGACAAGAATGAAGTAGCCCATATCCATGGGACAATGGGTATTAAGGCGCTATTTCTTCTAGGAAACTCAGTGAGGGGCATCTCTTTAAGGATATCTTATTTCTCCCACTTTAGACCTCCCCCACCCGCACATGAATGCACAGAAGAAATGAGCAGAGCAAACCTAGAGAAAGCAGAGCCCACACAAATCGTGGGGCCACCAGACTGCCAGTGACTCCCTTGTGGTCATGTCTGTGCTCCCACCCACCTTCTTTGGGGCCCCTGTCCCCCTTTCCCTCACAGACCATGTTTCCCTCTCAAAACATGACCCCATGTCCCTGGCCATGGTGGTTTGTCACACTCAGGCAATCACACTTGACTGGCCTCTTGATTAGTCTAACGAGTAAGTCACGTGACCAAAGACCTTGCTTGGCCACTTTAAGCTAGCGCTAAGACAGAAGCCGTTTATTTCCTTTTCAGTGCGCTAACTCCGGGAAAAGTGAAACAAAAGCAGGCAGCAGCCATGGCCTCACCGTGAAGGTAGGAAAAAGTGGAGCAATGCCACCGAGAGGCTTCTGGTGACTTCAAGTCCCTGATTGCTACCTCCCCAATCCTACCTCTGCCTTTCCAGATCGCATGAGTGATTAAAGTCTCTTTTTGCCAAGGCTAGGTACAGCTGGGTTTCTGTCATTTACAGCCTGGAGTCCTGACTGGTACAGGAAGTGCCCTGCCAAGCATTCCCACCTTGTTGGTGGCTGGGCTGAAGCAAGAACCCAGAGCCTCTGATTCCACTTCTGCAGGTCACAAGGACCTTCAGCTGGCTGTGTGACCTCAGACAAGCCACAGCCCTGCTCTGGAATACATACCTGATACATGCTACCTATGTTGTCGCCTGTATCACTGTTGGGATCCAGGATGGCAAAGGTCTCTCGAGAAATAAGTGTGTAATTTGGTTGGGTTTTAAGGCAATGAAGGAAAAAGAGAAAGAGTGAGAGACAGAAGACCTGGGGGTGGGAGAGAGAGAGAGAGAGAGAAACAGAGAGAGGGGGAGAAAGAGAGAGAGAAAGAGAGAGAAGAGCAACTTCTTTAAAAAAGAAAAGTACACATGGTACAGTTAATCTTTGTAACCTACTAGAGATTGAAAAGGTAAGAAAATTATGAGGAGCTCTGAAACAGACTGACATCAATCACTTGCATATAACCAAAATTTTTGGTTACAGAACGTGCAACCTCAAACTAAGGTTGTGGAGAATCAGATGACCAGCTTAGGATGGGCCAACAGGGGTGCCTCAAGTGAGTGTGTCCAGAAATAGCAGGGGGCTTCCAGTCTTTTATTACCCAGATACTTTCTGAACAGAATGTTGCCTGAAATACATGCCTAAAATCCCCAACTGCCAGAAACTTCTGTGGCTCTGGGATTTCCATTCTTACCAGCATGGGTAGTAAGGTCATCGGTGGCTGAATGGTTCTAGGTCATTTGTGGGGCAAGCAGCTTCCAGATCCAGTCAGTTCTGCAGCGTGCTTCTCAGAGTGTTCCTAGATGCTCAGTCCTAAGTGTGTTTCTCCAGCCCTCCCAAGTCTGGGAGTTAGCCCGTATCTCTCAATACATTCATTTTCTGTTTAAACTAGCCAGAGTAGATGCTGTGGCTTGCAACTAAGAACCATAGTATGTTCACGTCCATAGAGTAGAATGGAGCTTGATGCAGGAGGCAGGCTATAAACCACATGCAACTATAGATGGTGCAAATACAAACTGCAGATCGTCACCTAAGGAACCATGAGAGATACACTGCTGCCTTCACCATACAGATGAGAGAAACTCAAGCTGGAGATGTTAGGCCTGCCCCAAATCACCCAGAAATGTGCAGATCCCAGATTCAAATTGAAGTCTGAATCCAAATCCTACATGCCTATTCCAGATATCTCACATGTACATTCAATAATTCACTTCATTAAGAGGCCAATTTTCATGGTGTTTAAAACTGACTTAAGAATTTAGTCTGAGCAATCCAAGAAATGTCCATGGGATGCCCCACCTCTCCGTGGCCTCTCTCAACCAGGTCTCTCTGTGTGTCCCAGTTCCCTCAGGACAGTGGGTGGGCACACGGACCTCTCAGGTCACCTTGACCCTCTGTGGCCTACCCCTGCTACCTTTCCAGTCTTGTCCTATATCACTCTCTCCCTCATTTATGTTGCTTCTTATGCAGGCCTTCTTTCATTTCCTAGAACGTTCCAGCCTCTTTCCTGTCTATTGGCTCAGTGTTGCCGCTCTATGGCCAGCACTGAAACTGGCACTTAGTAAGTGCTCAATAAATATCGATTGAATGAATAAATAATCGGTGATTCTTCTGAAGGGGTTGCTGTGTTGAATCTTACAATACAGCAGGGGGATTCTGGGAGAACTCAAGTTTCACTTCCCAGAGCTCCATGGCTGAAGTGTTGTGAGGTACAGGATCCAGACCATTTTTCCTTAATGTGAGGGGAAAAGACAGGGATGTAAAAAGAAAAGCCCCTCCAGGACTTTTACAAAGGATCTCAGTGCTCATGTCCATTGGGTTAATTCCTCCCCCCCTCTGGTGACCTTAAGCTGGGAGGATGGTTGGAGAGGTAGGAGTTGATGGGGAAGGGGTCCCAGGACATCCTCACTGGAGAAGTACATGAGAACACCATTCAGTTCTAGCCAACAATGGCATGTATGTGTACCTGTAATATGTGAAGGTATACACTTTGAGTAGTTGACCCACAAATGTCATGGGTAGATGACAGTCCTTCAGGAAATGGGGAACAGAGATGAACAGGTAGACACCTTGACTGCTGGAAAGATGAGTGAAAACTGCATAGCGTTTCTCAAGGAGACTTCAATGGGATGGGGTCCTAGACCAGCAAAACCTTTGTGTCTGCTTCCAGAGGCCTGGCCTGCGTATCCTCAGGGGAGTCTCTCTGGATCTATCCTCACTCCTGTTCACTCTCATACTTTCCGGCGATGGCGATGTGAAGTGAGCATCACGATTATATAACCCATCTTGATTCCTCTGTGATCATTTCATCTAAAATTCACAGATTCTTGGGAGGTGAATGGATAATTCATCCACTTTCTTCTTAAGCAATAGAATAAATCAGTCTAAAGCTCACAAAATACCTTAGAGACTGCCTAATGTGACCCGTCCTGATGTTAAAGGATGGAGAAACTATATCCCAGAGAAGAAATAGCTTGCCCTGAGTCACAGTCTGGCAGAAGCAAGCGTGGAACCCAGGCCTCCCAACATCCAGGCTAGGTCTCTTGTCACTGCACCACATGTTCAGCCACCCAGGACCACAGGCTTGATTTACACCACAACCTGTGAGCTTTTCCAGTCTCCAACCTGAGCGCCCCAGCACACAGTGGGGTCTGGACCTGCCCCTTACCTCACACGTTGACTTCAGCAACACCAGCCCATTTTGCTCTGCCATAGGGCCCGAGTCTCCCATTGTTAATCATCTTTTAAAACAGTTTAACATCTGCTGCAGGGAAATTTACTGGCCTCAAGTTACCGGCTATAATTTTGGTCATTTGGGGGAAATAATGATGCTATAGTCGTCACTTTCCAAATGTTGCAGGAACCTGACCCAAATCAAGAAACCTCTCAATAAATCAGCTCAGAAATGGCATCAATTTCTAGCCTCACTGTTTAGAATGTTGCAGCTCTGAATCAGTGTCTGGGCTGGAGAAAGAATCCAACTCAAAGTCTCTAGATTTTAATAATAGCTGCCATTGTTCAAAGAGGGATTCATAACTCTCAGTGGACTCTGGCCAAAAGTCTTGAGGCAGACTCTGTATTTACGTATGTTTGGATGTACTAAGTGCCCTACAGTTTTCTTGAGTGGTTCTTTCGATGTGGAAGCTATCCAGATCGCCAGACCATGGTCCCGCTTGTGGACATCACCCTGGACCAAGCTCTCCCTGCTGACAAGATTTTATAAGCCTTCTTTGGCCCTTGATTTATGGGCATGTGGCCAGGATTACTGTACATCATGACATTCGTCATCAACAGTAAAAGCAGTTGGTAACTCTTACGGAGTGTTTGCTCTGGCCCAGGAGCCATTCCATTAACTCATGGAATCCCCACAACAACCATAGAAGGCAGGTACTACTCTCATCTTCATTTAACACATGAGGAAACTGAGGCACAGAATGGGCAAGTGACCAGGCCAAGATCACACACATAGCAACAGAAAATGCTGGGGTTTGAACTCATACGGTCTGGCTCTAGAGAATCCTCTCTCTTTTTTGCAAATAGATTTATTGATATATAATTCAAATACCATACAATTAAACCCCTTAAAGTGTATAATTCAGTGTTTTCTGTAAGGATATTCATGGAGTAGAGCAATTGTCATCACTGTCTAATCCAAGAATATTTTCATTACTCCTCACAAGAAGCCCTACACACATTTGCAGACATGCCCAACGCCCTCCTTCTCCCAGCCCCT
Organism: Sapajus apella; assembly: GCF_009761245.1. Classification (NCBI taxonomy): domain Eukaryota; kingdom Metazoa; phylum Chordata; class Mammalia; order Primates; family Cebidae; genus Sapajus; species Sapajus apella. Next base: position 2,646,612 of record NW_022436981.1, on the reverse strand, counting down.
GGCAATCACTAGCCTAATTTCTATCTCTATGAATTTGCCCATTCCGTACATTTCATGTAAATGGAAGCATGCAGTATGTGACTTTTTGTGTCTGGCTTTTTTCACTTAGCATATTTTTCAGGTTCACCTATATTGTAGCATTTATCAGTATTGCATTCCTTTGTAATTATCATTATGGCCAAATAATATTCTATTGTACAGATACACATATTTCGCTTATCCATTGATCAACTGATGGGCGTTTGGGTTATTTCCGCTTTGGGGCCATTACAATAATGCTGCTCTGAACATTTCTGTACAGGTTTTTTATGGACATACGTTTTTCTTTCTCTTGGTTATGTACCTCGGAGTGGAATTACTAAGTCACCCAGTAACTCTGTGTTGAACTTTTTAAGGAACTGCCACACTGTTTTTCAGAGTAGCTGCACCATGCTACATCCCCACATCAATGCACAAGGGGCCCGATCTCTCCACATCCTTACCAACACTTACTATTTTCCATTGTTTTGATTATGGTGGATGTGATCACAACGGATGTGAAGTGGTATCTCATTGTGGTCTTGATTTGCATTTTCTTATTAACTGACGATGTTGAGCATCTTTTCGTGTGCTTATTGGCCATTTGTATAAATGATTCCTTTGTAGAAATGTCTGCTCAAATCCTTTGCCCATTAAAAATGGTTATTTTTCTTATTGTTAAGTTATAAGGGGTTTTAATATTAATATATTCTAAATGTTTCTTATCAGGTAATTGTAAATATTTCTCCCCTATTCTGTTGATTGTCTTTTCGGTTTCTGGATGATGTCCTTTGAAGCACAAACATTTTACTTTTTATGTAATCAAGTTTATTTATTTTTGTTGTTGATGCTGTATGTTTGATGTCATATCTGAGAAGTCTGCCTAACCCAAAGCCACAAAGATTTGCTCTTATGTTTTGCTCTAAGAATTTTAAGGTTTTAGGTTTCATATTTAGATCTGCATGTGAAATCCAGTTGTCACAGCACCATTTGTTGAAAAGACTACTCCTTCCCCACTGAATGGTCTTGGCATTCCAAAGTCCTCTCTTGACTACTATACTCAACTATCTATCTTGAAGCTTTTGGGGTACAAATACCTCCGTGTGTGTGTGTGTGTGTGCGCGCACGCGTGTGTGTGTGTGTGTGTGTGTGTGTGTGACAAAAAGTAGCAGAAACTACAGCAAAGCTGTGACCTAGAATGCTCATCTCATCTGAAGTTAAATCATCAGATGTCTAAAAGTCTAAAGAGTAAAGATGATGAAATAAGACCAAAACCAGATTACCCATATGACCACTGAAGCCTGAAACACACCATTAGAAAGAAGATGGGGTCTTAGTAAAAATTTTTAAAAGCAAAATCTCCCAAGGAAGAAGGAAGACAACTCCATAAGGAGTGCATGCTGTCAAACTAGCAGATGCCCTATGGTCACTCATAGATGAGATCTAACATTCTCTGCCCAAGACACATGTGAATGAACACATAAAGTCAGATGGAGTCAGCCAATGGTGATATGGAGTTTCAGATCTGGGATGATTTCTATCAGTCCTTCCTCTGAGACCTTAGGGTTATCCTTTACTTTGTCACAACTGTTAATACAATAACTTTCTGCCCATCAAGCCAGACTCTGCCCCATTGGTAATTCAGGGACTCCTGAAGTAGCTGGTCAAGCCCCTACTACTGTGCCTTGAAGAAGCCTGGTAGAGTTTGCTTTCCTTTGCTCTGCTTTCACCATGAACCACTTTCTCACTCCTCAAAGGGCTTGTATAACTCAGAGTAAGTGACATCTGTTGCTATAACAAGCAATTCTTAAATTACAATGGTTTAACTCAATAAAAGATCATTTATCTCTCACACAAAGTCCAGTGCAACAGAGCAGGCTTCCATATGGTCATTCAATGACCCAGGGTCCTTCTATTTTGTGTCTCTGCCATACTCTTAGGACTCTAAGTCCTCTGCTAGATCCTTCTATGCAGCTAAAAGATGGAAAAAGAGGGACTGAGAATCCCTTCATTGATATTCATACACCAGACCTGAGTAATACACTTTAGCCACAACCCATTGGCCAGAACTGAGTCACAGTCAAAAGATGCTGGGGGACAAGGCCTCCTATGACCAGGAAATAAGGGAAATGTATTTTGGTGACCATATATCAAGATGCAGAGTTCAGCTGTCATAATGACAAAATCTGTATAATGCTTCCAAGCTATTCTAGTGTGTTCTTTCCTCTGAGCTCAGAAAGGTCTCTCTGGTCACCTGCTTTCAAATGTGACCAGATCTATTATGAAGATGGCCTCAAGGCAAGTTTGTAAGTCAGGCAGTGAGGTGAGTCTGGCAGGGTCTTTCCTTTCTATAATAGTTTGTGACTGTCAAACAAGAATTCTACAAATACCAGCCATGTGTGGCAGCTCACATCTATAATCCCAGCACTTTGGGAGGCCAAGCTAAGCAGATTGCTTAGGGTCAGGAGTTCAAGACCAACATGGGCAACATGGTGAAACCTCCTCTCTACAAAAAGTACAAAAATTAGCCAGGCATGGTGGGACATGCCTGTAGTCCCAGCTACTTGGGAGGCTAGGGTGAAAGGATCACCTAAGCCCTGGAGGTTTCTGCTGCAGTGAGCCATGATCATGCCAGTGCACTCCAGTCTAGGCAACAGAGTGAGACCCTGTCTGAAAAAAATAAAATAAATAAAAGAATTCTACAAATATCTGATTACCTAATCTGGGTCAAAAATCAGAACAGGTTCTGAGAGCCTGGTCTGGCCTGGGGTTGGATGTGTGTACTGAGAGGGTGGGGCTCAGAGATATCAGAAAAACAGATTCTATTTCTTTTCATGGTCAAACAATATCCCATTATATAGATACATCATGTTTTGAATGATTCTCTTCCAGAGGGCTGAGCACAGAGGCAAAGCCAGATGCAAGGCCATGGAGCACAGCCTGGAGACGACAAAACAAAGCATGAATTAATTAATCCATGGAGGCATTGAATAACAACAGCTCTGACATCACAAAGAGAAACAATTAGAAAGTATGTGGCTCCTGATCGAAAAGCACCAGTACCCATTATCTAGGAGAAAAACTCAAACCTGAATGTGATAGAGCCTCTAGGTCCAACTACTAACTTAGCAGAAATACACAGGGTAGAGGAACATGCTAACCAACACCACGAGGATGCAGTCAGTGACATCTAGGCTGCGGGAAGCTCTGCAGGCTAAATGACACTGGTTCTTCAACAAATCCATCAGGATAAGTTAAAAGGGAATGGGGGATGCATGTTTAGATTAGAGAGGCTTAAAAATATATATGGAAGAAACGGGCAAAACAGAACTGCAGAGCTTAGAGATCCATGCTTGTGTGATAAACTGTAAAGAAATGTTCACCACCAAAATCAGCCACCTTGGCATAGGAGGATAGCCTTGGGGTCCCAGAGTAGTTGAGGAAGAGGTGTAAGCTCAGGGTAGTTGAGCTCAGTTCCTGGTCCTGTTCCTGGTTATCAAGATGAATTCAGGGTTGACAACTGTACCTCATTTTTTTGAGTAGCAAAAATGAGGTCAATTATACCAATTCTGCCAACCTCTTAAGATTGCCTTGAGAACCAAATGAGCCTGTGCCACCCATCTTTCTCTTATTCCATAGAATTTGGGAAACACTGCCTGCCTTCTTGGAGATTCACAGCACTGGTGAGCCGGTCATCCTTCAACTTCTGTGTTCCACCTTACCTCCTCCAGAAAAATGCAAATCCTCACTTCCTGCTGATCCCACAGCCATCAGCACATCCCTCTGCCATGATAGCTAGTTTTTGGCTCTTTCTTAAGCTATTGTGTTAGCAGTACCCAGTAAGGGGCCCAGGAGCTGCAGATAAAGTTGGCTGTAGGCAAAGTCAACAAAGTCCATTGAATGAATAATATACAGGAAAGTCTCTGTAATGTTTGAGGTACAGTTACAAATGTAAATTATTTGGTTATTTGTTATCACCACTGAGCTATGGGATTAGGACACTAGGGGGAAACTATCATATTATTCAGAGTGGATGATTTGACAACTGTTGCCTTTTGGATAAAGAAGGCCGTGTGATGGACAAAGAGAAAAAAAGGCCTTAATCTGGGCCACTGCTTTGCCTTGGTAAGGTAAGCAGATGGCAGCACCAGAGAGTGTGGCCAGAGGAGGTGCTGAAAGGAGGAAAGAGGGAGTAGGGTCCTAAAGCCAAACCAACATACACTTTTAACTTTGCCAGGGTCTGGGCTCATCTGTGCTGACATAGTGGATGGTGAAAACACCCTACCACAAGAAAACAGCTTGGGAAAAAAAGCTTGGTTGTCTAGACAACAAGGTTCTGCTCCTGGCTCTTATTAGTGAGCTTGAACTGTCTGATGCTCCCTACCACACTGGTGGGCTTCTGTGGAAGGCTGGGCAGCCATGAATGAAGATCACATGGAGTCTGGGACTGAAGGTGCCAAGTGGCCAAACCTATCGTCAGTCTTTCTAGAAGCTTACCCTCAGGACCTGTGTGGGCTCTATAGGAAATCCCAATTCAAAGGATACGAGAAGGTGATGAAAGAGTTTGAGTGTGGGAAATACCGGATTAAATAGAATGAAACAAATTTCTTCATTGCAGAACTTCTCAGAGCCTTTCATAGGTGCTGTGAATCTCCAAGAAGGCAGGCAGTGTTTCCCAAATTCTATGGATCTAAGAACCCTTTCTCATGAAGCATCTTACGGGCTTCATGTGCCAGAGTGTGGTTTCAAGAAAGGCTGGTCTAGAGAGATGCCAGAGTTGGGAGCTGAAACATGATTATCCTTAAATACAGGCTCAGGGGGACAGAGGGCATACAGTTACATGACTAATAATTCACATGAGCTATCTGCTTTGATTTGGGGGGACTTGTGTCCATTTACCTTTGCCTCCCTGCCCAGGCCCTCAGATGGACACTTTGGTGGGAGAATCTTCTGGGCTCTCAATTCTGAATTCACCTTCAGGTACCATGGGGCAACTCTTTGACAAGATAGCTTTTAGGACATCAATTATTTCTCCTTCCTAAGTAAGGAACAGGGATTTACTGCAACAGCTGAACCATCCCGACAGCCTTGTAGTGGAAGAGCCACCCCCCACCACCACTCTAGGGTCAGAGCCCAGGGGTATCTCAGACCAGGGTTGGTGCAAAGGCTCATTGTCCCACAGATGCGGAACGGGAAGGGCTTCACAGGCCAGGGGTGATGAGAACTATCCTGGAGTAATTTATTAATATGACTGCACCTCTTTCTAGAAGCCTGGGAGGCACGTGTAACAGAAGGAACATTTTGAATACATCTCTAAGCAGCAATCCCTCTGGCCTGAGATGCAGGCTGTCTGTGGTGGGATCTATAAGATGATATCAAAATTTCCTACCTGAGAATTCTGTGTCGCTAAGACAAGAATAACATCCCAGCCCTCTTTCTGTGACCAGCTTTGGAAAAGCTGAACAGAGGCTGGGCTGGAGGAAGCTCCATGAGCCATGTCCCAAGGCCAGGCCTATGAGGAAGTTAGAGAGAGAACAACCAGTGCCAGCTCTTCCTCCTCCTGCTGCTTCTGGGGCTCCTGTTTTCTCAGCCACCTCCAGCAGTTCCTCTTTTCAGCTATGGCTTAGGTGAGAATTATGGAATTGCTATTATTACCCCAGTCCAACAGCCAGGGCTTGATGGCTGCCGCCCGGCAACTCCAACCCAGAGGGGAGCCAACTGAAATGACAATAAAAGTCCTTGGCAGCTGATGGCCTCTTGTCTGCATGCTGGGGCTGACAAACGGGATGTGGAGCCAGCCCTGACTCCAGCTCCTTGGGAAGTCTTGGAGCTGGCCCATCGCCTCCCCGGCATCTGATTCCAAAGGCATTTTTCAGCCCAACTGGGAAAGCTGTGACAGTCTCAACAAGGGCTACTTTATCAACCTTGAGAAGTAAGTCTCCAAGCCTCAGCCCAGGGCATCTTCTGGAAGAGAAGCAGATGAGCCTGCCCTGATTTGACTGGCTTTGTCAATCAACCAACCAAACAAACAGCATTTAGAGAACACTGCTGCAAGTGAAGGCATTGTCCAAGACTTCTGCATTCAACACATCTTTCTGAAGGCCTACTGTGTGTCAGTCACTGTACTGGGTCCTGGGGCTATGTCTATGAACAGAGGAGACAGCCCTGCCCTCTTGGGAGCTCATTCTCTGTGATTAGGAGAGAGATGAGAAACAGAATAAATCAACAAGTTACACAGTGAATTAGAAAGTAATGAGGTGCTCTGGAGAACATTTGAGCAGTCCAGAGATAGGGCATGTGGGAGGCAGGAGTGCGTTTGAAATGGGTAGTCAGAGAAGGACTCACATTTGAACCAAGACTAGAAGCAGGTGAAGGGTTGAAACGTAAACCCCAAAATGACCTACTCCCTAGAGTTTAACATCTCTGTTCATAGAAAAAGGCACAGAAAGCATCAGACTGATAGGCAGGGTATCCCAAGGAGGAAATGACCACAGCCCGCTGTGTGTCAGGGAGGGGAGAACCTGCAGCCTGGGAGTTGCTCCCTGAAAGCACTTCATTGCTTGAAACCTGGGTGAGATGCCTAAGACAGGTGGGATTTACTTGGGACCAGCAATATGAGGAAAAGGTGTGAGTGGGACACATGAGAGGAGAGGAGACATCTGGGGTGACAGCAGGACCAGGGGCCCCACTCTAATGGGTGCAGTCCATGGAAGAGAAATACCTGAGGAGGTTTAGCAGGCTGAGCCCATGAGAAGTCTCCCTTTTTCCCACTGGGAAGCTTTCAGATCAGTGGATTGTTCTCCAAAGACCAAAAACCCTGTAAACTGGAGGGTCTCAAACATACCCGCCAATCAGTATCACCTGGCTTTTATTCTGGACCCATCAATCAGAATTTTTGTTTTTAAAAGCCATCCAGATGGCTCCAAACGCCAGTTAGATTTGGAGGCTGTTGTTCTGGACCTACACGGTCCTGCTTTTATTACCTGAATCATTTCAGGGGCAACTCAAGTGGCCAGAGAAAATCAGGGGCTTTCCCCACTGCATGGGCAGGATCTGTTTATATGTCAGTTTCCACCAGGAGACCATGAACCCCTTGAGGGCAGGAACTGTATTTTACTTTTCTGTATGAAAATGCAGGCCCTGAAATGTAAGAGGCATTGATACATATATTCTGAACTGAACTGAGCTGAGCTGAGCCTGTTTCTACCAGGTGCTAGCCATCTGCGTGTGGTCCTGACACTTCACCTCCCCAGGCCTCAGCCTGCATCTATAAAATGGGTACAGGCTGGCCATGGTGGCAGGCACCTGTAATCCCAGCTACTCAGGAGGCTGAGGCAGGAGAATCCCTTGAACCTGGGAGGTGGAGGTTGCAGTGAGCTGAGATCGTACCGCCGCACTCCAGCCTGGGTGACAGAGTGAAACACTGTCTCAAAATAAATAAATAAATAAAAATAAAAAATAAAATGGGTACAATGATTCCTGCCCTTCCTACCTCACAGGATTTCTAAGAGGTCCAAAGTGAGGCAACATGTGTACTTGCAGAAGCAGCTGAACAGTTTCTCTAGGAGTTTCCAGTGGAGAGGAAGCTTGGCACAGATGGCCCAACATAAATCATCTTAAGGCCTTGTTTGACCTTAGAATCTGTCCAATGAGTAGGTTTATCTTTCTGAATTTTTTCTTTTGCTGTAATTAAATGTCACTCATTCATACTGAACAGTCAAATAACAATCTACTTTGTCCCAGATGCCATATTTGACAACGAGAACCCACAAACGAAGGAGGTATAGTCCTGACAGTCACTGAGCACAAATTCGAATGGGGAAGACCAAGAGCACCGACGGAAGCGAGTGGAGTGAGGACTATCGCCAAACGCGTCACTTCCAGGCGTGAGGTGATAAGTAGAAGAAAATCTCCAAGGTGGAAAGTGTACAGAAAACAGCTCTTTCAGGATCGGCGAGTCAAGTGATATGACCTCACAACAGCGTGAGGAGTCGGAGCAGAAGATGCAGGAAAGAGGTGAGACAGCATCTGCCTTGAAGATAGCACCCGATGAGCCCTGTCTCCTGGTATTCATGCCATTGCATAATCCCCTTCCATGAGAGTGGACTGGGCCCAGTAACTCATCTCTAACAAAGACACTAAGGCAAAGTGATGAGGTTGCAAAAACGCTGTGGCTTCCGTCTTGGGTGTTCTCTCTTGCTCTCTGATCAGCTCACTCTAACGGAAGCCAGTGCTGGGCTGCAAGCTGCTCTGTGGAAAGTCCTATGTGTCGAGGAGCTGATGTCAATGGCCCACAGTGAGCAAGGATGTGAGGTGCTCAGTCCAACAGCCAGCAAGGAACAGAATCCTGCCAGCGATCCCGTGAGCGAGCTCAGGCTGGATCCTCCCTTGACTGAGCCTTCAGCTAAACCTCAACCTAGCTGTCCCCTCCGTTGCAGCCTTGGGTGACCCTGAGCTAGGGGACCCAGCTAAAATGTGCTCAGATTCATGATGCATAGAAAGTGTGAAATAATAAATGTTTGAGGTTTTTAGCTCTTATTTAGCAATAGATAACTAATATAGGTTAGCTATTACAACATCACAGCGTTCAAGCATGAGAGGGAAATAAAACCTATTCTTTGACAATGGGTTGACTGGCAATGAATGCAGGAATCCCAGGAGGAGTGATGGGAATTTGAACAAGGCGGTGGCAAAGGAACAGAGAGGAACAAACAGAGAGATATTACGAGGCATGTTGGCAGGACTTGGGTTCCAGGAGGCCACATGGTCCATTCATCTGGTTACTTAAGCCAAAAATCTCAGTTATCACTGATTGCTATTGTGCTCAGATCTCCACATTCAATCCACTAGCAAATTCCACCTTCAGCTTCTCCTCCCTCTCCCAGTCCTGTTCTCCACACGACAGCCAGATCGTGTCACCTTCCCACTCATAACCCACTGATGACTTTTAACTGCTCTTAGAATAAAATCCAAAATCCTCCCCACGTCCCACAGTCCCCATGTGATGTGGCTTCTGGCCACTTTCTAAGTCTGTGTCTTCCTGTTCTTCCCACTCTCTCAGTCACAGCCAAATAGAGTCTTGCTAGCCTGTCTTCAATTCTCTTCCTGCAGATGCTACATGTGCACAGCTCACTCCTTTAGTCCTTCCAGAAATTGCTTCCTGATGGGGAGGCATTTAAGCTGAGGTCCTGAAGAAAAACCATAGAACTTGCCGCCTTAGATGGCTTAGGGAAGTTGGCTGCATTTATTCAGAGTCACATCGCCCACTGCAGGACTGGCAGTATTAGGTGTAGTGAAAGCTTTCTTGGATGCTGCCACAACTTCAGGTCCTGGGGCTTGATGGCCAGAGAGGATGGGGGACATTCTCCTCCTTCAAGGTCTTTGCAGATGTAGAGCATCTTGGAAGTAGCCCATCACACCTGTCACTGAGGGTTTTTTTTTTTTCTTTTTCTTTTTTGAGATGTAATCTGGCTCTGTCGCCCAGGCTGAGGGCAGTGGTGCCATCTCAGCTCACCGCAACCTCCACCTCCTGGTTCAAGCGATTCTCCTGCCTCGGCCTCCCAAGTAGCTGGGATTATAGGCATGCAACACCACACCCAGCTAATTGTTGTATTTTTCATAGAGACGGGGTTTCACCATGTTGGCCAGGCTGGTCTCGAACTCCTGGCCTCAAGTGATATCTGCCCGCCTTGGCCTCCCAAAGTGCTGGGACTACAGGTGTGAGCCACCACGCCTGGCTGTGTCACTGCCTCTTTAACTGCCCCAGACACTTCCCATCCACCAGTGGGCTTGATCCTCTCTTCAAGGTTGCGGAGAAATATGTTCAGATGTTATTTTCACCACTGCCTAGATGGGTGTGGCAGCAGAGGCACAGGGAAGTGAAGTGCCTTGTCCTAGGGTTTCTTTTCTTTTTGTGTTTTTTTGAGACAGGGTCTTGCTCTCTCACCCAGGCTGGAGTGCAGTGGCACAATCATGGCTCACTACAGCCTCAACCTCCCAGGCTCAAGGGATCCTCCCACCTCAGCCTTCTGAGTAGCCGGGACTACACTTGTGTGCCACTACATCAAACTAATTATTTTTTTTTAGAGATCAGGTTTCACTGTGTTGCCCAGTTTGGTCTCGAACTCCCAAGCCTCAAGGAATCCTCCCACTTTTGCCTCCCAAAGCACTGGGATTGCAAGACTGAGCCATCTGTGCCCAGCCCCTAGGGTTTCTTGATTGCCAGTTAAGTATACCTCATTATCCTTGGGTCTTCAAAACAATGAGAGCAAGACAGGAAAAGATAAATAAATCATAGTAAGAAAATAAGAGACATGTAAAAGTGCTTTGTCAATTGCTATTCATTTAATAACTGTTTTAGCTTAATATGCTGTGGCTTTGAAGCAGTCATTCATTAAGCTGAATTTCTTGGCCACCTACACACCATGTGGTCAGACGCTGTGCTAAGCAGCAGCTATTCACCCTGAGTGCCCAGTATAGGGCAGGGTGTGGCCCGTGCGGCTCTGGGTGGGGCTGGTCTGCAGGGTGGAGGGTGAGGACTTGGAGAGAAGAGGGCATTTGGAGTCAGTTGCCTGGAGATGGTGAGAACGACAGCCCCCGTGGGGCTCTCTGTTGTCTGCTCCATGAAGGGTCTTAGTCCTCTGCAGAGTCACCGTCCCTCCTTATGCTCACACAGCCAGCATTGCTCTGGGTTCTCTGGAGGCCTCCTGCAGGGCATAGGACAGTGCCCGCCAGCAGAGTCACAGTGAGTCCAGGGATCAGGGATCATCTCTTGGTGATGTAAAATGGCTCCAGTGGTGACCCGGTGAGTCAACAGTGTGTCTCTCCCCACCAGTCTTCTAATTCATCATCTCCCCTGCAGGCCACCCACAGCGTGCTAGAAATGTCTGCTCTTTTTCACTTTTTCCCTAAAGACAGAAGAAAAAACGACAAGGAGTTGGAAAAGCACAGGAGCCAGGTAGTGCAGCAGGGCGGTGCCAACGTGAGGAGCCAGCCAGGGTGGAGGCTCGGCTGGGAGCAGAGGGCTTCGGGGACAAGGGACATTCAGACTCAAGGGCCATGGGCCCCTCTCCTGTGCCAACATGAGTCTCTTAGGCCCCCTCGGCTACAACTGGAAGGGCCTTTAAACGCCATCTCATGGAACCTTGGTTTCAAGTCAATTGATGATCAAAGAGGCCATGTTGTAATTAAGCCAGATTTGTTCTGGCCTTAGAGAATGGAAGAGAAAGTTGAAAAAATAGTTACCTTGGACAGAAAGCCTGAGTTTTACTGCACTCAACCATATAGTGACACCTAATCATTTACCTATGACTGGTCTATGCCTGGTTTCCTCTAGGCCAGTCTAAGTTCCTTCAGGGCCAAGGCCTTTCCCAAGATTTCTCTTGTGTCATGGATACCCAGGAAATGTTGGCCCACATCAGGTAAACAGAAGGAAAGAAAGAAAAGCTGATGAAATCCAAGCAGTGAACAGAATCAATGATGAGCCAACAGACACCTCCTATGTCACCTGCAGCTCACTCCTACTGAGAAGTCAAAGCCAAAATTACAAAGCAGTGTGGTCTAGTGGAAAAGCACAGAATCGTGAATAATTACAGTAATATTAGTAACAACATCAAGACATGCATGGCTGGGCATGGTGGCTCACGCCTGTAATACCAGCACTTTGGGTGGCTGAGGCGGGCAGATCATGAGGTCAGGAGTTCAAGACCAGCCTGGCCAACATGGTGAAACCCCGTATCTACTAAAAATACAGAAAATTAGCCAGGCGTGGTGGCATGTGCCTGTAGTCCCAGCGACTCAGGAGGCTGAGGCAGGAGAATCGCTTGAACCCGGGAGGCGGAGGTTGCAGTGAGCCAAGATCGTGCCATTGCACTCCAGCAAGACTCTGTCTCAAAAAAAAAAAAAAAAAAAAAAAAAAGACATGCAATTGTGTCACACACTCTTTTGTCACAAAGCCTGTCCATCGTGGCCAAGTACTGCTGGCCAGGGCAGGTCTGAACCGTCTTTACTCCACCCAAACCCTAAAGTATCTTAGTGAGAGGAGTCGTCACTAGAAAAGGGCCATTTATTCTCTCCTGCCTGAAGCCCAGGCAATGCCCAACAGACTCAATTTCCACACCTTCCTGGAATGAAGATAGCATTTGTCAGTGCCTGACCTGTGCTTATCAGGCTCTCCAGGGGGAAGTGAGAAGTTTGGAAAAAGCCTAATCTAAAATTACCATTGATTTTTTTTTAAGTCACTATTTCATCCATTTTGAAATTTCAAAAAGCATACAGAGGGCACAAGATTTTTTAACACTCCTCGAAGACAGGCCCAAGCTTGAGTCCGCTTCTGCTCAGGGCATGCTCCCCACTCCCACGTGTCCTTGTAAAGAACGCAGGAGGGCGTGAGCTGGGGTTTCCCTCCTTGGCTATTCTCCTGGCATGGGTAGCATGAATCCTCCAGCTGTAATAGGGAATACTTTCATCCTCCTTCTGATGTCCCCTGCCCAAGAGAGGAAAGAGAGATGGGGAGGGACTAACACAATTGAGAAAATAGATCTGCCAGCAATGTGCTAGGCCTTGGTTCACACACATGCACATATTAGGACAGTTTGTAACAATGGTTGCCTGTACTGACACAGCACTTTTTTATCTGAGTCATTTCACACCCACCCACAGAGCACAGTGAGCCTCATAATCTCTCAATTCTTCGGTCTCTTCATCTGTAAAATGGCCATAATCACCCGTGCTGCCCAGGGTTGCTGTGGGGACTGGTGAGGACAGGGTCTTACAAGGCCTTCACCAGGTGAGGCCCAGCCACCCCTTGAGGGCTATAAGATCTTACCCTTATTTCTCACCCGAATCACAGAGGTGTGATGTGCCAGTGCTGGTTGGTGCATTTGAGGGCCTGGACTCCCAGTTGAGGGCCCTTTCCCAGCCCTGTCGGGGGACCCATCTGCAGTGATCCAGGTTTGCCCATCCTGAGAGCACAGGAGAATTCTAATAAGAACCAGAGCCCTGATGTCCCAGTGCCCCCACACAAATCAACCTGGAAAGCAGTCACCATCAAATTAGACCAGGCATTTTATTTTCAAACCCCAGATTTTATTTGTGAGGTTTGCTTTTCCATGAGGAGGTCTGTTGCAGACACTTGCAATTGCTTTTAGGGCTTGGGAATTCTGGCAGGGGCACCAGAATCACTTCATGATCAAGCACTCTGTGCACGGTCGTGTGGGCTCTGACACCCAGCGAGGGTTCTCCTGCCGTTTCTCACATGTGCTACTGAGGATCTTCTTGTTCCTGATGTTCACACCGGGTGTTCTGTTCCAGTGTGTCAGGCCATGGGCTGCGAGTGCAGGTGGAGAATGGAGGCCTCTGCTCACCAGTGGTTCCACACTAACTGACGTGCATGGCCGACCCACAACCACAAAACCTCACTCGGTATTCAGCACTGTTCAGTATCAAATGTAGTCATCTTAATCATTTTCTGATTCCTTGAAAATTGGTAAAACTCCATTCGATAGACGTGGGAAATTTCTGGTTACTAAAATATAAATTTTTAACTTAAAGAAACTCATTCCCAATACCACCGATACCAAAATGTACCCCAGCTTTCTGGTTTGGAGCTCGTTTTGCTTCTTTCTTTAAACCACACTCTTCCGGGTTCCTTCTATGTCTGTTGGGTGGTCCTCGCAAACAGGAATTTTCCAGATGCCAGAAAATGGTTCCCACTTTATGTCTTAGAATATGTGTGAGGGGCATCCACATAGCCAAAGAGGGCAGCTGGATGTGTCAGTGGGGGTGCTGGCTAGGGTCTGGCTCCAGCCTTCCCGCTTTGCTATGTGGCATTAGGCAAGTCAGGTCTCCTCTCCGAGCTTCGGTTTCCTCCTGTGTGGAGTATGCTGCTTGTTGGAGAAGTCTGGGTAGCCTGCCTGTTTCGAGTCCCTGCAACTCAAGGGGTCTTTGAGAACCTGGACTCAAGAACCAGAGGGATCCCCAGCAAGTCACTAACCATCTCAGTGCCTGACTGACGGTGAGATAACAAAACCCCTGCTTTTTTAGGTTTTGTGACCAGTGAACGGCTGAGTACATGTAAAGTGCCTGGAACAGCGACTGGCCCATGGTAAGCCATGTCAGCCTGCACTCTGGGTGCTTTGACAGCACAGAATGGGACCTCCCTAAGGCAAAGGGTGTGCCTTATTCATCTTTGTGTCCTCAGCACCTGGTGTGGGACCTGGCAGACCTGGCTGAAAGGAGAACTGAATTAAAATTAGTGAAGAAACATCCAGCTCCGAAGGAGATCTATGAAGAGAAGGAAGCGCTTGTGGGGGGCACTATTCTTTGGAGTGACAAATGTACTCCCTGTCCTCAGCCCTTTGAAGTGTGTGTGGCATGGGGGTGAGGGGAGGTATAAAAATCTTCAGCCCCTCCTGTCCTTTTCCCACCCCACCCGCTCCTGCGGTGGCCGCCGCGCACAACCCAGCCCATCCCAGTCGCCCCTCGGTCTTCTTTCATCCCAAAGTCCATTCTGGAACTTCAGGAAAACAGTAGTCAAAAAAGAAACAGCCCTGGCCGCCCCTCAGCCCCGGGCCAGCAACCTGAGCTGCAGAAGGAAAGCGGCAATTATGGTTTGGGGTTTCCCCCCTCCTCTCCAGCTTCTCGACTCACTTTTCATCTTCCTCCCGCCTTTTGAGAGCTCCGCATGGAGCTCCACGGGGCTGCGCTCCCGGTGTGGCTGGGATGGGGGCGCAGCAAAGCCCCCCACCTCCTCCGAGAGCCCGGGGTGGAGCGGTGGCCCTGGTGGGGGGAGATGGGGGAGTGGGAGTGAGGATGGGGGAGGGGTGGGCTGGTGCCCCTCTGCTAATCCGCAGCCCGCGACTCTGGCCCAGCGCCTGGCAGCTCACCCCTCACCCAAGGAAATTTATTAGCAGAGGCTGCTGGGAGGGCCGGGTTCCCGAGACTTCATTACTCTTACAAAATATACTATGGGACGTTTACTAGTGTCCCATGAAGTGTGGCCATAAATCAGGGGCTCCGAGGCGCTTGTCAGAAGAAATGAGGAAAGTGGGTTTGCTCGCGCCCACGTGGCCTTGCGGGACCGAGAGCGTCCAGTGCCCAATAAATGCCACCTTGGCCACCCGCCTGGCCCTGGGGCTGGCACTGGATTTCCCACATTCACAACGAAAATGGCATCCAACTCCAAATGCACACATGTCACACGCTGAATCTCTCCTGGAAATATTTCCTCTGCCAGTTTTATTCTCCCGGCCCCAGGGACCTACAAAACTTCTGTGCAGCACGATCCTGTTACTAATATACACACATGAAGGAAATACCCCCGAAGGTTAGCAGGGATGCTCTCTAGGTAGAACAATCGCAGGTGACTTTTATTAACTTCTTTATACTTTCCCAGATTTTCCGCACTTAAAAAAAAGATGTGACTTCTATAATCAGAGAAAATGTTACTTTTTTAAACAAAAGAAAATTTAAAAGCCAATCGTGGGAAAATATGAATGTTTCCTGTTATTTGTAAAAATGTAAAACTGTAAACAACCTAAATGTGTAACAATTAGTCCACACTTCTGGGACAGAATATCACATAGCCACTTAAAATACTGGTCATGAAAAGGCAGGAAATGCTTATGATTTAATGCTTAGGAAAAAAAAAAGGCCGTTTTTGTATACATATGCTGATTAGCAGTATATAAAAATATACAAAAAGAAATATTATTGTTGTATTAGGGTGTGGGTTTCTGGAATCTTTTTTTTCTCTTCTCTGTTTTCTAAATGCTGTGTAGTGTGGTTATAATCTTTTTGTAATGTTCAAGTGTTTGAAAAAAGAAAATGCAAACTGGGTCTTGGCCTCCTGCACCCCCCTCCCCCATCCCGGCTCAGTACCACACACGTGCTGTCTGCTGTCGCCCCACATTAAAACATGAAGCCCGGGGTGCCGTGGTAGGCTCAGTTCCGTTAGGACAATCTGGAACAATCAGCTCCACCAATGAACTTTTTACGGAGTTTCTGACTTTGAAGCTAAGTAATGAGACTTGGCCCCTGACCAGGCCTTGAAATGTTCAAAGTGGCCTCCCCACGTCAATTAGCTAATCTGAGGCATCCGAGGTAGGCCAGCAGGCGGGCAGGCAGTGAGATCCTGGTTGATGGAGGAGGATGGGAGAGGTAGGTGTCCCTGCCCAAAGTGAGGCGAAGAGTTTGAGGGTCCTGTTCCAGTCTATGGCCAGACCGGAGGATGTGGGGGGCAGTCTTTCTGAGACTCTCCCCTAACCCTTTCCTTCTGCCTTACATCTGGGGACAAGTCCAGAGAGGAAGGTGGGTGGAAGATAGGGAATTTTAGGGCTCTGAGTTGGTCTCTGCCTAATCAAAGGAGTGCTTCTTTCAGACATGAGACTTCTCCTGTTTAAGGGAAACAGGCTGGTCTCGAGCACCCTCTAGCCGGCCAAGATGCCCATTACTAGGAAGTATCACCCCACGCCTTAGCACAAGCAAGAGGAGCTGCTGCTGGTCTCTGTTCAAAGAAAGTCCCCAGGAGTCTTCTAGATGCTGGATACAAAGAAACTATCCCTCTCTCCCGCCCCCAAGAATTTTAAAGTAAATTGACCTTCCTCAGCAAAAGGATTCCTCAACCCCAGAAGAGGGGCATGTTTTGCTAGGTCTGGCTTTTGGGGGTTTGGTGGGCTTTTCCCCCTTATTTTTTTGATAAAAAGTCACTCTGTCCTGACCTGATGGGGGTGGGTGCAGGTGAACCTCTGGCCTACCCCAGATAATCATCCCAGATAATCACTCCACATTTTGAATGGGTCTCACAGCATTTGGAATTTCAGTGGCTTTTGGTTTTGATTTTTAAAGGAAAGGGGAAGAAAAAAAAAAAAGCCACTGAAACCCTTTTTTCTTTTAACAATGAGTTCTCTTGGCAGCTATGAGGAGCCTGGCAATGTTGAGGCCTTTACTGGCAGGGCTGAGAAGATGGGCTGGTTGGTTGTGGTGTGTTTAGAAGTTTAAAACAGCAAAAAGACAGAGCGAGGGTTTGCAGGAAGGGGGCCTGGGGTGGGGGTAGCAAGACCTCCAGATCTCCTCTCTACTGTAAATTACAAGCCTGCTTTTTTTAATTTCCTTTCCCAGAACAATGTTATTCATTCAATTCCAAAGTAAACATTGGGCTTAGATACTCAACAGTTTGGGAGAACAAACTGTCCTCGTTGTCAGGGTCTTTACCTGTCAGGGGTCTGATTAAACCCATATATCTTCATGGCAGCCATCAGCCACCACAGTGGGCTGAGGAGGGACTCCGCACCAGCCTCATGCTCCAGCAGCAGGGCACCCCCTCGGTGCCAGCCCTGGGCTTGCGGGGCTTCCTCTCTCACTGACTGGGTGACAGCAGGGTGTCTGTTCAGGGCTCCAGCCTGATCCTGGACCTCTGGGGCAAGGAGGCAGATCCAAAGAAATGCTAACGGCCTGGAGGGCACCAGGGACAGGGGAAGAGGAGGGGAAGGGGGTGTCCTAACCACCTTCACAGTGATAGATGTTTGCACTAGAGGGGAGTTGATTTGGGGAGAAGTGCAAGCCTTGGGTAGTAAATCATGCAATCCAGTGTCGGTGCTAAGAATATGGAAGGCCATTTCCTTTCTCCTAGGGGAAGGCTGCTTAATTAAGAGATCTCCGGGTACTTGACTTTGCTCATAAATTTTAGAGAGCTGTAAAACTCAATGTGTGTCTGTCTGTGTGTCTATACGTGCACGTGGGATGAGAGGAGCAGAGTACATCCAGAGCTCTGTTCAGAGTGACATTCACTCGACAGCTCACCTCAGCCCTTTTGTGACTCAGTTTCCCCATGTTGGCAATGGCAGAGGAGGCTGCCTCTCTCATCCCTGCTCACAGATAAATATCAGGACACCGAGTTGGAAAGCACATGCGCCCTGATTGCTGAATTAAGGGAAGGGCACTGGGGCCCCTGCAGGGGGAGAAGGGGAAGGACGACTTTGATAAGGTTGCCAGTGTTGGGGTGGGGGGACACAGAGCCCAGATCCAGGCTCCAGATGACAGTTAACAGATGTCAGGAATAACAGTTTCCATCCTTCCTAGCCCGTACTCCAGGGGTGCCCCAGTTTCTCTGGTGAGCCGTCCTCAGAAACCCGTGGCTAAGATCTAAAGTTTCCTGCTCTCCTCTAAGGAATATTTAATTTCCACAGTACAGGCTGTTTCCCTTCCAGAAGAACTCGTTTCCCCTCCTGGCTTATCTGATTATGGGCATCTCCGAGAGCAACTTGTCACCTATCATTTTCCACAGAAGTGAGCATTAGCAGTTGGGGAGCTGTGAGGGGGGCCCCTGAGGAGCCTGTGATGCTGGGGCAGGGGGCTGGGGGGAGAAAGGCAAATTCAATGCAGGAGGCCAAGGAAAGGAAAATCAATCTGGCCTAGAAGAGCACCAGCCAAGTGAGGGTTTGCTAGTGGAGAGAAGGTACTCTAGTGTGGCACTTTCCCTCCGTAACGCACCTTAACTCTCCATAAGGCTTGGGTTCCACAAGGTCCCAGTGAACGGGTAGGCTGTGATTATGACTTGTGTTGCAGAAAGGATAGCTCAGCCAAGAAAGGGAAAGTGGGCTGTCATGTAGGTCACACTGCCAGAGGCCGGTCAATCCAGTCCTCAAACCCACCTGTTTCAGGTTCTCATCACGTTGGGTCAGCCAGTGTAAGGCACAGCTCGCAGACAGCTGCAGCTCAGAGGGGCTAGGGAGGGAGATGCCTTGCATCTTCATGTCAGGACTGCCCACTAATGGCATGGGAAGATGTTATGTGACAGATGTGTGGATGGTGCTCTGACTTCTGCGGCTCCAATCAATGCCCTTGACTTAGGCGCTATCCATGGCAGTGGTGTCCAGTGTCTGGGATGGTTTGGGGGCACCCTCAGCCTGCTTTGTTTTTGTAAGCCCTCAATTCCTTTTGGTGGTGAGCGCTGGTGAGGATCAAACTGGATGATGTCTGTGAATGTGCAGGCATGAAATAAGCTTTCAAGACACATTGGTTCCATTCTTCCAGAAAATGGGAATATGCATTTGAGCTCACTGAGTATACATATGTGAATATGCTCAATATGCATATTCAATGAGCTCAAATGCATATTCCCATTTCCTGGAAGTAATATGCAACTGGCTGGCTGGGCATGGTGGCTCATGCCTATAATCCCAGCACTTTGGGAGGTTGAGGTGGGCGGATCACTCGAGGTCAGGAGTTCAAGACCAGTCTGGCCAATATGGCGAAACCCAGACTCTACTAAAAAAAAAATTAGCATGGTGGCATGCGCCTGTAATCCCAGCTACTTGGGAGGCTGAGGCAGGAGAATCACTCGAACCCAGGAGGCAGAGGTTGCACTGGCACACTACAGCTCTACCCCAAGTTAAACCTGTTGAGGAAATAAGATTGAATGCTAGGGCCAGGTTTGCTCATGGGGCTCCTTCACTCCAAGATGACAATGCCAAGGATATGGAGAGTGGACATAAGGAGGCAGGGGAGAGGTCTGGTGCTGCAGGAAGTGCACTGAGCTTTTTAAGGCATTCCAGCCCCTAAGCACCCTCACCCTGGGTCGATGATTCCATCAGTAGTTCTCCAAGGGTGGTCCCAGCAGCAGCATCACCTGGAAACCAGTTAGGAATGCATATTCTCAGGCAACACACAGGTCTTTGCTGAGTATGGAAAATAGGCTACGAAGTTTCAACCAGACATCATGCCCCAGTTTTCTGTATCTGTATGAGAGACAGTGATGCCTTCTCTGAGCTAATATTATACCCCCTAATATTTAGCACAGTGTCCCTTTGAATTTATGGCCAAATTCAATGTATCTAGAGATCAGTGTGAGTGAAAGGTCTCTGCCCTGGAACTCCTGGTTCAGGTCCCTCTACTACCATCAGGGTGACGTAGAGAACATCCCGCCTGTCCCAGGGCCTCCGATTCACCTTTTGCACATGGAGGGAGGCCTCACATCTGCCCTGCATGGACCTCCCATGTTCTTCCAGCCCTGACTGCTGGGGCATGCAGGACAGGACATTGTGGGTGAGGCTGGCTCTGGTGGCACAGCTTCCCCAGGGAGTGAGGCAGCCATCCTGGCTGGCCTCCAACATGCTGACCAGCCACCACGGGCCACAGGGGGTGCAGTTCATGGCTCTGCTGGCTTCTACGCTGCATATTTTAAAGGCCGCCCTGAAAACTTTTGCAGCAGCCAGCATCTCAACTCCCTCTCTTCCTCTGATCTCAGTGGAAACAAGCTGGCCACATCAAAATGCTTGTGAAAGAGATTTAAGGCTCTGTGTGGGCCCAGCTATTTCCTGGAGGCCCAGCTGCCCGGTTGACTTCCTATGGCTCAATTTGCCGTGGACAGCCCAGCTTGCGCCTTCTGTCCCCACAGTTATTAGCGCTGCCTCCTTTCACACTTAAGTGTGCCTGAATTTGGAAGATAAGTGTATGGTGACCTGCCCATGGGGCAGAGTGGCCTTCCCAGGAATAGGAGTTTGCATCTCACTGTACCAAGTTCAGGGACACAGACCCACCTTAGGCCAAAATATGAGTAAAGGTTGTGGCCTCTGGGATTCACCCACCTGATTTACAGCCACACCCAATCAGAGGCAATGTTTCACCTCCTTTCCCGTGATTGGTATCTCTCAATTTACTCATCCCCACCTCCTAGACCAGTGGTTCTCCAAGTATGGTCCCAGCAGCAGCATCACCAGGAGACCTGTTAGAAATGCACATTCTCAGGTCCCACTGCAGCCCTACGAGATGGGGAACTCACAGGTGAGGCCCAGCAATGTGGGTTTTCACAAACCCTCCAGGGTGTGCTGACGCTGCTAGTACTCAGAACCACCGCCCTCAGCGGTCCCCAACGCTAGGGCTGACCCAGAAACTTTCCAGGCCTGTGCCTCCTCCACCTCCTGTTAAAGAAGCTGAGGACCATCGGAGGGCACACTGCACCCTGAATCCACACAGAAGTGGTGCCTGCCCCCCACGTATACTGCATCCAGTGATCTACTTTCTGACCCTCAGGAATTAGGTATCAGACTGGTCAGTTGATCTTAGCAAGGCACTTTCTCCTCTGGGCTTCAGTTTCTTCATCCGTACAACTGAGGGATTTGCTTAGATGTCCTTTTGAGTCTGGCATTCTCAAATGCTATGCCAAATGATATGTCCATAAACCCTCCTCCAGACAACATCCACATTTCTGTGGAAGCCTTGGTGACAGTGAAGAAAAGTCTCAGGCCATGACCAGAAAAGAGTCTTCTGGTGACTACTCAAATCCATCTTAGAATCAGACTCTTAAAGGAGCTGGCTGGGTGCATTGGCTCACACCTATAGACCCAGCTACTCAGGAGGCTGAGGTGGGAGGACTGCTTGAGCCCAGGAGTGCAAGGCTGCAGTGAGCCATGATTGTGTCACTGCCCTCCAGCCAGGGTGATAGAGGAAGACCCTATCTCGGGGCGGGGGGTGTGGGGTGGAAAAGAGGCTTTAAGTAGTTGGTCAGCCTCAGGACCACCAACATTTTGTGCTCTTGGTTGCGGGCTGTCCTGTGCATTGTGAGATGTCTGGCAGTATCCCTGGCCTCCACCCACCAGCTGACAGCAGCACTCCAACATGCTTCCCTTGAATTCTGCCTCTTCTCCCCAGGGCAGGAATCTCCTGTGCTGCTGGCACCTTTTACAGGATAGCAGCAAAATCGCTCCCGGCCTCAGGAGTTCCACCAGTGTGACCTCCACTCTGGCCCACCCTGCGAGAAATTTCACCCAATCCAGTTAGCAATCAAGGGTGGGGTTAGCCTGCCTTTGCTGCTCCCTAATTACGTGACCTTGTACAAGTTACTCAACCTCTCTGAGCCTCTCTCCTCTCATCTGTAACACAGGAACCACGACACCCACCTCGCTGGGATGACTGTGGCGTGGATGGGAGGCATGTGAGGCGCCTGTCTAGTTGGCACTCAATGTTGTCAGTATGCAGAGAAAATGGGAATCATGCTGCCGTTTATTTTCTTCTTTTCTTCTGTCTGTAAATTACAATTTCATCTTCAGCCTTCTAAGGTAGCTTTGCCTCAGGAGAGGTTCCTGTTGTTTTGTTGGGATTTTCTTTCCCAGTAAGCACAGCTGCCTGCTACCATTGGCGCAGGTAATGCTGGAGGGACATTTCCGAGCAGCTCCGGGTGTGGAGGAGAATCAGGTTTTGTGGATACACCCGGCTCAGCCTAAGGAAACAGGGGAACCCAGACCACAGACTTGGGGCCTCGGGGTCAGCCAGGACGTGAAGAAAGGCCCTGCCTCTGAGTAGAATGGATGACCAGGACCAGGACAAACATGAGATGTCCTGTTTGACAGGAGCCACCTCCACGTGGCTCCAGTGTGGACACAAGGTCGGCGTGGCTCCCAGTCACTCAAGAGAAGCTGAGAACCTGGATTTTTAGGAAGTGAAATTTCCAGATTTTTTAAAAACTGTGTGTCAATTTGAAGTTTCTGGTAGAGAGAGACAGATCCTAAAATAACTCGGTAACTCAGCATTTACTCAAAACAATTCTATGAAATAGGTACTATGATTATCCCAGTCGAGGAAACGGAGGCACAGAGAGGTTAATTAAATACTATCCTGGAGACATACAAGTAGAGGTGGATTTGGGGAGAGCCCAGCACAGGAGGGGTTAAAGGGGAAACTACGGGCCCTTGTGGTAAATAAGAGGAGACAGAGCCAATTTTTCTACCATAACAGTAAATTGGCCCCAAATTAAGCCAATACCCAGTTCTTATTGCTTCTGTAGAGAATTAATAAACCATGGCATTTTCTGAAACGGGGAAGCCAGCAGCTCAGAGAGATGTCAGGAAGCTCTTTACGAGGCTGGAATGTTCTGCCTGAGTAAGTAAAACGGTGATGATGGTTATACCACAAACATGCAGAGAGGGGGAAGTGGCAGGGGCTGCCCTGCCTGTGCCCACTCCTGGCTCGGCTCAGAAGCGTGCCCACCACAAGGAGCAAGGCCCTGCAGTAGCTGGCTCTCCGGGCGTTAATGGCTGTGGCCTCCCAGAGAACACTCTGGAATATTTTAGGTTTATATTTTGCAGATGGTGTGCCAAGTCATTCCCTCATTCTGGCTATTAGATGGTTAGTTTCCTTTTTCTAGTTAAAGGATTAACTAGAATTATCAGTAATCATGAGCTTCCCCTCAAGGACAGGTCAAAGGAAATTAATGGAAACTGCAGCAATGGAGACATGGGTTAATTCCACAAAAGGAATTCCTGACTGGGAGGATTAGCCCTGGCACAGGTTCCTAGGGGTGGAATTAGAACCCGTCGTGGAACCTAGGCAGAGCTGGCAATCCCTGCAGGCTGTGACTCAGAGTGGAGAATACAGGCAAAAAGCAGAGTTAGGAGGCAAGGTGGGTTAAATACTTCACCATAAAAAGTTCCAGAAACGTGGATCTGAATGCGAGCCTTTGAAATACTTCAGCCTGACCTTTTCATGTACAGATGAGAAAACTGATGCGGACTGGCCAGTGACTCACTAAGGGTCATGCAGCTAAGTAACAGCAAAGGTAGAACGCAGGGCCCCGGTCCCTGCTGGTTCCGCAACTTGGATCTAGTAACGCTCACTGTAGATGAGACAACAGCCTTCTTAGGTTCTCGGTTCATGGGACTATAAAATGGAATGTTGGGCTTGGCACATCACGGTGCAATTGTCTATTTATAAGTCAATTCCCATCTCCAATGGAGGGAATGCCTCAAGGATGGGGACCATGACTTCCCCATCTTTGTCACTGGGTGCCCTCCACACAGCCTGACACATACGGGGACTTCAGTAAGTATAGAAGGATCAGGTGAAGACAACTTTGAAGATCCTGAGGCATAGCTCCTGTGTCTACAATCCCTGTGAAGTGCTTGACAAGATGGCCCCGTACCACAAGATGGGATCATTATTGTAAGAAACCTGGACTCTGGGAGTTGCATCAGATATGGCAAATACTATTTGCTAAGTCTAGGTGACGGGAATATGGGCATTCATGAGGCTATTCATTATATTAAAAACTATTATACTTTTCTGTTAAATATTTTCATAATAGTCAAAAAAAATTAATAGCAACCTAAAGTCTATTCCTAAAAACGCTCACGCTCATGAAGCTTGGTTCTAGAACATAGCCACATCATTAGATATCATTATTCATCGCCATATCATTCAGCATATGGCTTTTGTTGCTAATAGAATGTTCTAGATTCTTCAGTGGCACAACAACTGAAGAAGACTCAGCCAGTGCCCTTAAGAAACTTGAAATGAGACTAAAGCTGACATTGCCACAAAACAAGGCAGATGTGACTGCAGGGGAGATGTGGGGACAGCTGGGGTGGGCTGAGGCTCAGCCACGCTCTGTGGGTTCTTCCACTGACCCCAACCCCTGACCAGCTCAGCCAAAACCAACCCACTGCACACACACACGGTCACACCACAGGCACATTTAGAGGCACCAAAGGCTGGCTAATGACCAGGGTCCCCGCTGAAGAGAGCTTGGGGCCCCTTGCCTCCAGCCCCCTTTATTTCCTGCTATGGAATATTTGCACATGTGATCTATAAGGTTTAAGTGAAACAAAAAGGAAAATGAGCCACAAAAGGGCAGCCTGGGGCACGTGAGTGTGAAAGGAGACACACAGGATTATTGCCGTGGGGACTTGTTTTTGGAGAGGGAGGACAGCACATTTATGGACTGCTAATGTGGTTACAAATGCCACTGCCAGCAGCATGGCATCACAAGTCCAGGGCCATGGCTGATGCACATATTTGTAAGCTCCAGGATGTAGCATGAGAACACAGAAAATCACCAGATTTGGCATCAGACAGCACTGGATTCAAGTCTGGGCTCTACCACTTACTGGCAGCATTCAGCAAGTTGCTTAGCCTCACTTTTCCCACTTGTAAAATGGGGTTAACCATGAGTATTTCACAGGGCTTATCTATGAATTTAATAAGACTTTATAGCACATCGAGTATGTAGCACAGCCTGGCATAGAGTAGGGGCTTAGTAAATGCTTCCTTATCCACCCATTCTTGCCCCTTTGCAAGGACAACTAGTTGAGGTTATGAATACATGAAAGAGTGTGGGCGCCTGCCCAGTTTTTTGTTTTGGCTCAAAATAGACACGCAAACCATCTTCCGTAGGTTTTCACTTTGTGTCCTGTGTGATAACAGCCATCTCTCTGTGGAGGCACAGTCTTGGGCAAATGCTCAAATAGGTCAATGGGTGGTGATACCTCCTGAGTTAGAGTTCCTACAAAGGCTAACCTGGAACAAGGATTTGAGTATGTGGCATTTGTTTAGGGGCAACCCCAGTAAACACTAGCAGGGAAGTGGGGAAGTGAGGAAGTGAGACATGGAAGGGAATGAAGCCAATGAAGGAAGTGTCAATATGCAGGATACCACTGGGGGCAACCAGATAACAGCTAGGGGGCTCAACCTTTCAGGGGAATTCTGGGAGACAGTGTAGAACATACCTCAGAATTGTCTACTTTATGTGCAAGGGAGCTGGGGTATTTATCCTCCAACTCCCATCTGTCAATGGCTGAGGGTTTCTTCTGGACACATGAACTTGGAATTTTCAATCCACTACATGGTCACACTAAGAAAGAGCCTTCAGCCCCTCAGTTTTCGGTGCTTTCAGTACAACGTAGTAAAATGCTCTTAGCACATAATGCAATAAAGACCAAGGGGTATTAATGAGTACCAATAGCACCTGCTATATTCCCTTACATGGAATTTCTTCCTAACACAGTCACCTTAGCTTGGGTTTTGGTGGCTTTGGGCCCCTATTTACATTCATTTCCAGCCTGAGTTTTCTCATAACCTTTTAACATCTTTCAGCTCCAAATGAGTATGTTGTATGATCTACCAAGATGTGCATGACATGAATTGAGACTGTAAAATCCTTTAGGGGAGCAGCTTTTTTATATTTCTCTTTTGCTCTGACTTTGGGCTAGCAGCATGCCCTCTCCAGCCTTTTCTTCTTCACCTGTAATATCAGGAGGTTTGCTATGATGGCCTCAAGGCTCCCCAGTCTGTGATTTTTATGCTGTCAGCTGCCACCCAAAATTCCTGGTGCTGAATGGAGTACATGTCAGGTATTCATAAAGGCTCACAGACTAAACTAAAAGACAAAGCCTCTTTTACTTCAACTGGTGGAGTAATAGAGCCAGACCTCCTCCAGGAGAGACTGGCAGCACTGGAGGACTGGCAGACAAGATGGCGGCCATCAGAAGCTGAACAGAGGAGCACTGAATTCTGGGAAGAAAGCTGAGGGCAGAAATAGTCAAATCAGTGTGAAGAGAACCCCCAGAGGCCACAACCCACCCCACTGCCTTTCGGCAAGACCACACTTAAGCCCTTCAGATGAAAACTCCATGAGCTACTTTTAAAGACCTACAGAGAACTATATAACTCCTGACTCTGCCACTGTAAACCGCCAAGCAAGCTGTCCTGAAAAGTCAGAGACAGAGAATGGAAATTGCTCTGTAGTTTCAAGCCAAAATATCCCAGTCTCAGCTAAATGGACAAGTGACATAGGGCGTGGGTTTCACCTAGAACCCTCCAGGAACTGTCTGCTCCCCTCGTTTAGGGCCAGGAGTCGCCCAGAGCCCCAGTCACTTAGTCTGTTTCTTTGGCTCCAGGCTCACTGGAGATGGTGAACAGCTGTTTGCCATTCTGAGTGGAGGAGCTTTTCATATACTTGAGGCCATTTTAAATCATCTTTTAATGACGGCTGGGAAGACTTCTTGTTACTGCTACCGCATTGGTAAAAAGCATGAGCCGTCCAGTACTAACGTTAAATGTATCTGAGCTGTGAATGTGCAGGAATAAGGTAGGAATTGAACACGTAGAAGAGTCTTGTTTTTAACACGTTGGCTTCAGGCAAGGAGACTTCAAAAGCATTCATTTCTTTAAAAGACTAAATGACTAGCAGCAGTCTACTTGTGGGTGATAAAACAATCGACGACGTTTATTTCTGTGTATTTGGCCATGAATAATTTTTATAACCAGGAAAAAAAACCCAGACTGGAGTGCAGTGGCTTGATCATAGCTCACTGCAGCGTCAAACTCCTGGGCTGAAGCAATCCTCCCACCTCAGTCTCCAGACTATCTGGGATTATAGGCACGCACCATCACATCTGGCTCATTTTTTAAAATTTTATAGAGATAGGGTCTCACTATGTTGCTTTAAGCTACTCTCCAACTCCTGACTTCAAGTGATCCTCCTGCCTCAGCCTCCCAAAGTATTGGGATTACAGGCATGAGCCACTACGCCCAGCCTGGGCTGCTTTTTGAGACAATGGTGAGATAGAGTAATAAGAGGGAGGCTGAAGGAGAAAAGTCAAGGAGGAATGACTGAGATTTCCCCGGCATCGCCTAACAAAGCTGTCCCCAATCTTTTTTGCACCAGGGACTGGTTTCATGGAAGACAGTTTTTCCACCGCTGGGGAAGGTGGGGGGTGGTTTTGGAATCAAACTGTACCACCTCAGATGACCAGGCATTAATTAGATTCTCATAAAAGTACGCAACCTAGATCCTCTCATTCACAGTTCACAATAGGGTTCACGCTCCTGTGAGAATCTAACACCACCGCTGATCTAACGGGAGGTGGAGCTCAGGCAGTAATGGTTGCTCACCCACCATTCACCACCTGCTGTGAGGCCTGGTTCCTAACAGGCCACAGTGGAGGAAGGGGTGGGATGGGGACGTTGGCGACCCCTGGTCTAACACATAACAGGCATGCTACCATGATGTAGAGAATGCTATCACTGGTCCAGCTTGTCTTAAAGAGCTTCCCTTTGTCGCAAGGAAATAGTAGTTGGCAGATTGACACAGCATCTCCTACAAAAACTTCAAAAGGAGCAGTGTGTGTTAGAACTTTGTTGAATCTTACACCAAGTTAAAAGTATCTTTGGCTTTTGGAGTATGAGGTTTGAAGGGGGCCCTCAGTTGCCTGGGATGGGAGGAATTCCCAAACATGAATGCACTCACCAGAAAAGCATAAATATTGGGGAAGAATTGATAATAAATTGTTAGGTGAAAAAAGCAAGCCATCAAATACTATATATACTGAGAGCACATGTACGAAAATTCTATATTTACAGAGATAAGAGCTCAAAAGATCAAAATAGCTGCTTTGTTGAGTTAATGAATTATAGGCTAGTTTTTTCAAAAAGCTATTAATGTAACTGTGGTCCATTCAGGGTTTTTTGTTTTTTTTTTTTTGAGACGGAGTTTCGCTCTTGTTACCCAGGCTGGAGTGCAATGGCACGATCTCGGCTCACCGCAACCTCCGCCTCCTGGGTTCAGGCAATTCTCCTGCCTCAGCCTCCTGAGTAGCTGGGATTACAGGCACATGCCACCATGCCCAGCTAATTTTTTGTAGTTTTAGTAGAGACGGGGTTTCACCATGTTGACCAGAATGGTCTCGATCTCTTGACCTCGTGATCCACCCACCTTGGCCTCCCAAAGTGCTGGGATTACAGGCTTGAGCCACCGCACCTGGCTCATTCAGGGTTTTTTAACCCAACATTATGAAAATTATCAAACCTACAGCAAAACTGCAAGAATTTTATACTGCCCACTCATTTACCTGACACACAGACTCTGCCTTTAAGGTTGTTCAGTTTTTAAACTATTTTAAAGTGTTTTAAGCTTTTGTTTTCTATTACATAATATTTGGCACTGACATTAAGTATAAGCTATACAAGCTTAACTACACAATGAACACTTTAAGAATCAGAACATCATCTGTAATACCAGCAATTTGCAAGGCCGAGGCAGGAGGACTACTTGAGCCCAGGAGTTGGAGACCAGCCTGGGCAACATAGTGAGACCTGTCTCTAAAAGCAAATGAATAAATAAGAATCAGGGAGAGAGATCCAAGGTGGCTGATCACTAGCAGCTCGGGATTGTAGCTCCCAGTGAAAGCGCAGAGAACGCGAGAGGACGCCACACTTTCAGATCAATTTTTGTTGCTCATGCACCAGGAGATTCCCAGCGGAGGAGCCCCACGGGTTGCCAGTGCGACTCTTGTGGCCGGCGAGGCGGTTTTGCCACTGACTTGGTGCGGCAGTTCTTGGTGCAGAGTCAGAAAAGCACCATCAATCTTAACGCCGCTGTTTTGGCCGGCGCAGTGGGTTGCTCAGATTTTAGCGCTGGGAATCAACAAGTTGGACGTCCACTCAGAAACCCAAGAATAAAGACGGTAATTATAAAGACCACAGATGGATAAATTTATAACGAAAGGAAGAAACCAGCCTAAAAAGAAACCAGCCAAAATCAGAAGCCTCTCCCTCTACAGAGGATCACAGTTCCTCATCAGCAACGGAACAAGGTCTGATGGAGAAAGACTGTGTTCCATTAACAGAAGCAGGCTTTAAAAAGTGGATAAGAAACTTCTGGGAATTAAAAGAACTTGTTCTAAGCCAATGCAAAGAAACTAAAAACTTTGAAAAAAGATTTGACGAAATATCAACAATAATACATAATTTAGACAGGAATATAAGTGAATTAATGGAGCTGAAAAACACAACACGAGAACTTTGCGAAGTATGCACAAGTTTTAATAGCCGAATTGATCAAGCAGAAGAAGATATCAGAGGTCGAAGACCAACTTAATGCAATAAAACGAGAAGACAAGATTAGAGAAAAAAGGATAAAAAGGGACGAGCAAAGTCTCCAAGAAATATGGGACTATGTGAAAAGACCTAATCTACGTTTGATAGGTGTACCTGAATGTGACGAAGAGAATCAATCCAAGCTGGAAAATACGCTTCAGGATATTATTCAGGAAAACTTTCCCAAACTAGCAAGGCAGGACAATATTCAACTCCAGGTAATACAGAGAACACCACAAAGATATTCTTCAAGAAGACCAACCTCAAGGTACATAATCGCCAGATTCACCAGGGTTGAAATGAAGGAGAAAATGCTGAGGGCAGCCAGAGAGAAAGGTCAGGTTACCCATAAAAGGAAGCCTATCAGACTCACAGCAGATCTCTCAGCAGAAACCCTACAAGCTAGAAGAGAGTGGGGGCCAATATTCAACATCCTTAAAGAAAAGAACTTTCAACCCAGAATTTTACATCCAGCCAAACTAAGCTTCATAAGCAAAGGAAAAATAAAATCTTTTGTGAACAAGCAAGCACTCAGAGATTTCATCACCACCAGGCCTGCTTTACAAGAGCTTCTGAAAGAACCACTATACATAGAAAGGAACAACCAGTATCAGCCTTTCTAAAAAATACCAAACAATAAAGATCAACATAATTAAGAACTTATATCAACTAATGGACAAAACAGCCAGCTAACATTAAATGGCAACATCAAACTCACATATATTATTATTAATTCTAAATTTAAATCAACTTAATCCCCCAATCCAAAGACACAGGCAAAAAAAGCCAAGATCCATTGGTATGCTGCATCCAGATCCATCTCACATGCAAGGATACACAAAGACTCAAAACAAAGGGATGGAGAAAGATTTACCAACCAAATGGAGAGCAAAAATACATAAATAAATAGAAAGCAGGAGTTGCAATTTTTGCTGATAAAATAGACTTTAAAGCAACAAAGATCAAAAGAAGCAAAGAAGGATATTACATAATGATAAAAGGATCAATGTAACAAGAAGAGCTAAAGATCCTAAATATATATGCACCCAATACAGGAATACGCAGATATATAAGACTTATAAAGAGACTTAGACTCCCACACAATAATAGTGGGAGACTTCAACATCAATATTAGACAGATCAATGAGACAGAAAGTTAACATCGATATCCAGGACTTGAACTCAGATCTGGAACAAGTAAACTTAATTCACATTTATAGAACTCTCCACTTTAAATACACAATATATACACTCTTATCAGTACCACATCACACCTATTTACAGGTTTAAATGAAATATTGGTTGGCTGATTGTTAGTTATTTTCTTCCCTCATTTTTTTTTCATGTCTCTATTATTAAACATAATTACAGGCATACGCATTTTTAGATTGCATTCTAGCCCGGGCAATAAAGCAACACCCCTGTTCCCTCTCCCTCTTCCTCTTCCTCTTTCTTCCTCTTCTTCATTCTTTTTTTTTCCTTTTATTCTTTCTCTTTCTTTCTTTCTTCTTCTAAAAAAAAAATAGAAAGAAAGAAAACTCACAGTCTCCATGAAAAAAAAAAAAAAAAATCAGAACACCACCTTCACTCTTACAGTTCCCCATGTGTTCTTTCCTGTTCCCAACCCATTTGCCTTCCCCCAGGATAGCCACATCCTGAATTGTGGGTTTATTAATCTCTTTCTCACCTTTCTGGTAACTTTTATGTATGTGTCTGTGTTGCCCAGGGCAGACTAGGTCATGCTGCAGAAACAAAACACCCTAAAAATCTCGACTGCTTAACACAACAGCAAACATTCTTTTCTTGCTCAAGCAAAAACCTACCTCCTGCAGGTCCAGCTGGCTTTCCTATTCTCCATGCAGCAACTCCACGATCCTGGCTGCTTTGACCTTATGGTCAATGCTATCACCTAAATATGTGGCATTCTGCAAGATCACTTCAGCAGCAATGAGCCGCTTCAGCCCAGGAGTGACTCGTGGCCCTCACAGTCACAGCCCGTTGGCCAGGACAGCTACACGGCCTCACTTGGCTGCCAGGGGAGAGAAATGTGATCCTTCCATGTGCCCAGGAGAGGAGCCCAGGATAGATACAGGTGAGCCCTGGAAACCTCCTCCGTATTAGTCCTGAGCAACATATTCTTTACTTTTTGCTTGGGTTTTTGAGCTCTACCAAGGAAAATCATCATCATCATGTGCTACACAGTCCTCTGCAAGCTGCTTTTCCTCATCCATGGTAAATGTCTCTAACATGTACCCATGTTATTGTAGGTAGCTGTATTCTCATTCATGTTCACTATTGTATAGAACTCCACTGTGTGAATCATGTGCCTCCATGTTTTGTCCATTCTCCTGAGGGATATTGGAGGTTCCTGTCTTTTGCTATTTTAAACAATATACTGTCAGGTGTAGGTCTCTCCATGCAGATGCACAGGAGATTCTCTAGAGCATGGGTTGCTCAGGTTTTTAAAACTAGAATTTTTAATGAGAAGGGAAAGAAAAAGCAGCAACGAAAAGGAAGGTGGGAGGTTGATTATCCTTTCAGTTATCCCCTTCTACAGATGAGGTGTTCTGACATGCCCTGTCCGTGATGCACCATGACTGCTGTATCTTCTCACAGCTAATATGTGCATTTGGCTAGCTATGGCAAGAGAGAACTAAAATGCCCCCAAATTAGAATAAAGCAGTGTGTAAACCATCATAGCCAACATTTTTTGGTGCTTTACAGAAAGCATTAACCCATTTGTTTCACTTTACCACTACCAAAGTTCTGGCATCAACCCTGGTAGGTGAAGAGGGAGGCATTTTGTCATCCCAAACCTGAGGTCAGGTGAACTCAATGACTCACCTGTTAGTAGAGGCACAACCTAGGTATTTTGACCATAGTTTTCATGCTGGAGAATGTGATCGTTTGAGTACTTGGCCAATTTTCTCTTGGTATAATGCTTCATTTAATGTTTTTAAAGGTAATGAAAGTGAGACTTCTCAAATTTTAATGTTCACACAAATCACCTGGGGATCTTTATAAAGTGGAAGTTCCAAAAGTTCTAAATCAGTTGATCTGGAATGGAGCCCAAATCTACATTTCTTTTTAAAAAAAAAAAAATTAAAAAAAAAAGTCTCACTCTGTTGCCCAGGCTACAGTACAATGGCGTGATCATGGTTCACTGCAGCCTTGACCTCCCAGGCTCAAGCAGTCTTCCCACCGGAACCTCCCGTGTATCTAGGACTACAGGCGAGCACCACCACACCTGGCTTTTTGGGGTTTTTTTGGTAGAGACAGGTTCTTGCTATGTTGCCCAAGCTGATCTCAAACTCCTGGGCTCAAGCAACCCTTCTACATTGACCTCTCAAAGTGCTAGATGTCAGCCACCATCCCGGCCCAAATGTGCATTTCTTACCAGTTTCCAGGAAATGCTGATGCTGCTGTCCAGGAACCACACTTTGAATAGCAAAAATTTAGAGGGTTGGTAATAAGTATTAAGAGCAATCAATGTTTTGTTGTTGTTGTTTTGAGATGGAATCTCACTCTATTGCCCAGGCCGGAGTGCAGTGGCGCGATCTCGGCTCACTGCAACCTCCACCTCCCAGGTTCAAGTGATTCTCCTGCCTCAGCCTCCTGAGTAGCTGGGTTTACAGGCATGTGCCACACGCCTGGCTAATCTTTGTATTTTTAGCAGAGATGGAATTTCACCATGTTGGGCAGGCTGGTCTTGAACGCCTAACCTCAAGTGATCTGCCCACCTCGGCCTCCCAAAATGCTGGGATTACAGGCGTGAGCCACTGCGCCCAGCCAGCAATCAGTGTTCTTAATTTGTGTCACACAACTGCAATATTTTAATAACTTGGTGAAGAATTGTGAAGACTTTCATTTTTTCCATGTTTTGACCTTTTGTGCTATTTCCTCATTAGGTTGAACGGACAAGGTTTGAGGGAGATCGCAGGGGAACAGATGAAGTGGTTTGGGCTTAATTTGGGTTCTGCTCTAGACAGAGGCACACGCAGAGCGGGGTACACAGCTTGAAGAGCAGACCAGGTTGGAAACAGCACCACTGCTCAGAAAGCTGCCAGTCATTCAAACAGGAATCTCACAGATAAAACATCTCAGCACGCAGCCCAGGAAATTCAGTTCTCTCCCTTCAAAAGCAAGCTCTCCTGAAAAGTTTATAAACATCCCATATCCCTGCATGGAGAAACACTGAGAAGAAAAGAACTTCACAATGAGAACTTGGAAGCCACACAACACTGAGGGCCGCAGCCAAGCTTGAAGCAGCAGCAGCCAAGACGAATCAACAAGGCCACTGGACCCAACTGGCAAGAAACGAGGCCCAAGTGCCGGGTCACAGAGAGCCCAGTGGAGTGGATGGTGAGGGGGCAGACTGAGATAGTTGACGAGCAGATCAAAACAACTGAACCTAAAGAAAACAAAGCAGGCGGTCAATAAAGCAACCGTCTGTCTCCTCGTCAAAGTAAACAAAGACAAAGGCGAAAAGAAGCAAAGAGAAACCAGATGCAAGGTTTGCCTTAAACCCCAGCGGTGGCGGCCGAGCCGGGCAGAGCAGGGCATTGGAGCAGACGAAAGCTTCGGGAAGCAGCTGGGAGTGAGGAGGAGAGTAAACACAGTAACAGGAGGAACGTGGAATGGCAGTGGGGGGCAGGGGGGCCGGTGCCTCACCCTCTAGTTCTGATTAACGAAGGGGCGTTGGTACTAACCAGCCCTCGACAGACATATTTGGGGACAATTATTAGAAAGCTGTTTTTGTGGTTTCTTTCGTCTCTCTGAGCCACAAGCTGAAGCTGCTCATATGTTAAGCTGTTTTGGAGCCTGAGAAAACAACACTGACTTCACCAAAACCCTTGAGTTTTTAAAAATAAGAAAACACCCTTCCCAAGCTTCCACAAGTTGTTTCGGTCCATTTTGAAAGTACATATTTCTTTTCAAAAGGGTATCACTCAGCAGTTTGGTTTATTTTTCTCCTCTCTCCAACAAGTATGCCTGTGTTGTTTACACATGGAAGAAAACATGGATGGAAATGTTTAAGTCCCGAAATGGTGGCCTTTAGGGGGCAGGGGTGAGGGGCTTGCCAGTTCTCACCATTGGCTACAACGTCGTCCATTTCAGAAATGCTATTCCTTCTCGTGCAAACCTCAGCCTCCTTGAAGCTCTCCTTCTCTCCATATGACCCTCACCCTGCCCCACTCCTTGAAGGGTGAAAGGGTGCTCCTGGCCCAGAAGGACCAGCTGTCCTCCCTCTCTCCCTGGGCCTTGCTCTTCCCTCCCATTTACCATCCCCCTCCCCTGGTTACTGCTACCCAGTATGTTCATCATACTTCTTGCTCCATATTTAGGAAAGGTAGATTTGTGCGGTTACCCACCTCATCCAAGCCCTGTAAACTATATCAATGTCATTGTTTAATAGCTCCCAGACCCTACGCCTGTAGGTCAATACTGATGGGTATTATTGTCCTAGATACGTCCTCAAATTAAACTTTGGGCTCTTGTCCTAAGATGTTAAGGGAGAACAGGCCACCAGCATAGCTTGTGAGGGTGTCATCCATCAGGCTTTTCCTGACGCACTTTAGTGGGTCCCCTCCAAGCCCCTGCTTATAACATTTGCTATGGCCTGAATGTGACCCCCAAAATTCATGTGTTGGAAACTTAACCCCTAATGCAACAGTGTTGAGAGGTGTTTTGGTCATGAGGGCTCTGACCTCAGGAATGGATTCACTC
The DNA here is from genome assembly GCF_009761245.1 of Sapajus apella. NCBI lineage: Eukaryota > Metazoa > Chordata > Mammalia > Primates > Cebidae > Sapajus > Sapajus apella. The sequence continues at coordinate 2,611,221 of NW_022436981.1, read as the reverse complement.
CATTCTAAAAGAGCTTGACAGAAGGAGCTTGGCCCTCTTGCCCTTCTGCCCTCTGCCACATAAGGTAATAATTTTCCTCCACTCTGGACTGTGCATTCATAGTGCCATCTTGAAAGGAGAGAGCAGCCCTCCCCAACTACTAGAGCCTTGATCTCAGACTTCCCAGCCCCTAGAACTGTGAGAAATAAACTCTGTTCTTTATAAGTTAGCCAGTCTGTGGGTACTCTGTTACAGAGGCACAAATGGGCTAAAACAGCATTGCTCCAACCCACCTGTGCTCACCTGCCTCTTATTCAAAGCCTACCCATCCTCATGGTCACCCTAAAGAAGCAGCTCTCCCAGCCAGCCATTGTGGCCCAAGCTCCCAAGACATGGCCCACTGGAGGTGAGTCCCAGTAGACCTCCTGGCTTTTGAAAAATCCAGAGCTCGCTTCATGCAAGACCCACAAGTGTACCTGGACACTGTGGTCTCAACACTCCAATGTGAAGAGCCTCATGTATATACCACCTTTGACCCATCAGGTAGGAGGCAGACTTGGCAGGAAATCTTTCTGCCTGTGACCCACGGATATTTGATCTTTTCTTGGCTGATCACTGGGAAATGGGGGAAGAGGTTCCGTAGAATTAACTTATCTCTGGGGAGCCTGTCAGGTATAATTATAATCTGCACTCTGGCTTTTTTTTCTGCAATCACAGAGAGTGAAATAGCATGGTCTTTTAAGGCACACATGTAGAAGTGCAGCTGACACGTTTTCATTCTGTCCAGCACATCCTCCAGGAATCCTCCCATGACTCCAATCCCTATAGACGTCTCCTTTCTCTAGATGTCTCCTAGATGTCTGTAGGATAGTCCTATAGATGTCTCCTAGAGCAGGCTTTGGCAAACTATTGTCCTCATGCCAAACCTGGCCAAGCATCTGTCTTTCTAAATAAAGTTTTATTGAAACACAGCCATGCTTACTCATTTACATGTTGTCTATGACTGCTTTTGTGCTATAGCAGGCAAGCTGAGTAGTCAAAACAAAGACTACCTGGCTCTTTAATACAAGAGTTCTCTAACCCTCCTATATGGTAACTTCCATCACAATTCAACACATAACTTCGTGCTTTGTGTAGTTATTTCACCTCTCCAATAAGCCTCTGAGAGCTCTGAAGCGCTGGCACTGTCTGTGTCGTGTGTTCTATTGTTCATCTCCCCTTAGCATTTACAATAATGCTGGTAATAATGAATACTTATCAAGTATTAAATAGCTGTGTCGGGATGTTTCCCCTTTAGGTAACAGAAACTCTCCTCCAGGCTTGCTCAATTATTGTGACATTTATTGTTTCACAGAACACAAAGTCCAGAAGTAGAGCAAGGATCAAAATTGGTAGATTCAGCCACTCAACCCAGGTTTTCATTTCTCTGCTCTGTCAGCAGCGATGCTGGTTCATCCTAATACTGTTTCCCCTCATGGCCTCAACATGGCTGCCAACAGCCTAGAATCACAGCTTTCTTGTTCACATCCAGCAAGATGGGAGAAGGGCAGGTGGGATGGGCTTCTTTTACTCAGAAACTCTGAGCGAGCCTCTCCTTGACTTTCATTGGCCCAGATTAGCTTATGCCTGCCTGGCATTGAGCCCATCTCTGGCAAGAGGGATGGAATTAGGATGACTGACTTAGGCTGGTTAATCATTTGGGGTGTAGACTATGTTTTAAAATATTTCAAAAGTCAGACTATGATTTAATCACTAGGAATGGGTTGTATTTTGTACATCACCTATTCTTCACGGCATTGAAACTATTGTGAACATTCCCTTAGTGCTGCAGTCCCAAACATACACAGACTCTGCCCTCCCAAATTATACCTAAAATGACCCAAAACATATTCTCCACATATTACACATTTATATTCCAAACCAAAAATATCCGATTCTAACATATTCCAGGACTCTGAATTTACTAAACACAGAGATTTTTCCTAATACTTTCATTTCTAGACATCTTAGCAGGACCCTTCTCCCCCACACCCCCAATTAATTTGAATTCCAAAGGGCCAGACACTATTTAAGGTCATGAAAAAAAATATCTGATACATCTACAAATGTGATGCCTAGTTTAATACACTGCTAACTAGTGTAGCTGACTTTAACTAGTGCTCAGACTCTTCCCTGAGGTTGCTGGGATGTTATTTCATTCCTAGAAACAAAAATGGAAGGCACGCAGGCAGGCAAATAATTCCCCCCAGAAAAGAACAAAAAGGGTAACCCCAGTATCACTTCGCCCCATTGCATAGCAACATAAAGAAACACGGGAGATGGCTTTAATTAAACTGCTGCCATGATTTCAGATTTAATTAACTGCTGCCAAGAAAGCTGTGGCCAGTTGTGAAAGCTCTATCTGTACAAAGGTTGGCAAGGCCTGGATCAAGCATTCTGCTCAAGGAACAAGGACCCCCAAATAGCAAGCTTGAGATGAGGAAATGGCAGCCCTTGCCAGAATGTGTTACGCAAGGTGCTAAAAATCTACCCAGATGCAGCCATCACCTGTCTCTCCACCTTCAGGGGACCAGAGGCCACCCTGGCACAGGCCCAGACTAAGCCATGCTGAAGAGAAGGAGCTTATATTTCTTGCATGTGCAGGAAGAGGGGAGCGGGGCTGCGCTGGTGTGCACAGTAGCATGTCAGTGGCTGCGCCGGCATGAATTATAGGTTGGAGACCTGACAGTGGTCTTCTCACAGGGAAAGGGCACAAGCCTCGTCTGAGAATCATCGCCCCTCTCCCAGGGAAGCTATATGTCTGCCGCCCCTGGTGAGGCCCACTCCAGGGAGGGTGAAGAGTGCCATTAAATTATGTCACTTTGATATAAGGGCCTCTGTCTAAAAATTCAGTGTTGAATCATGGCATGCTTGACTTGAACAGTATTGAGGTGAGCAGTCCACATCCCCTGGGTAGGTCAGTCCAGGTCTGGACTCCTGTGTGATGATGACATTGTTGCTGACGTAAATAATAAGTGTGATTTATTTGTTCAAGCCCCATTTCCCAGTCAGGAGTGGTTTATGGGGGCTGACTACCTGCAAATTGCAAAGTGGAAAGTTTATGGGGCTGATTTATGGAGAAAGTAAAGGGCTACTTTTCTACACAGAAGACAACTAAACACCTCCTAAGGCAAGGTCTTCTTATCAGGCTGGCTTTCACCTCCCAGAGCCTGTCCTGCCTTTGAAGACAGGGAGTCACTGTGGAATCTTATTGGTGCCCAGTGCTCACCATGATTCCCCATGATGGTTGCTAGTAGCTCAACTTTGGACATCCCCATCACTGTCACATCACTACTGCACACCTGCCACAGTTGTGCTGTCACCCCCATTACCAACCTTGTCACCATCAGCAATGTCCTGGCCTTCATCATCATCTACCACCGCCATTATCATGCTGTCGGCCCCACAACCATTGTTAATACTGTGGCTGCATAGCTGTCCAGGTTCTTTGTGTGTTAAACAAAGAATTGAACAAACCACACAAAGTAAAAAAAAAAAAAAAAAAAAGAAACAACCAAAGACAAAGCAATGGGATGGAGTGACAAAAACACAGATTTACTGAAGACAATTCACAGGCCAGGAGCGGGCTCAATAGCCTCTTCAATTAGGGTTTTTATTAAGCTAAAAAGAATCTAGCAACGCCCTTTGGTGTTGCCCAGAGACCTCCAACTGGCCACACCCCCATGAAGTGTTACTGGCCCATGACCAATCAGAGGCTGAAGTGGCTTGTTATCATGGCAGCAAGGATGTGGCCAATATGCTGCACCTGCTGCTCTCCTGCCTATACAAACTGGCTGCACCTCCTGCTCCCTTGCTCCTGCCTCAACCCCTGGTCACCCCAATTCCCTATTCTTCTACCTCAGTACCATTTTTCCACCATCAAAACCTCCACCAGCTGCTCTACTGCTGCCTTCACAATTCTCTGAGTCACTTTGGAGGGTAGTAAATTGTATTAGTCTTGTTTCCATACTGCCATAATGAAACTGACCAAGACTTGCTAATTTATAAAGGAAAGAAGTTTAATTGACTCACAGTTTAGTATGGCTGGGGAGGCCTCAGGAAACTTAAAATCATGGTGGAAGGCGAAGAGGAGGCGAGAAATCTTCTCCACAAAGCAGCAGGAAGAACTGCTGAGCAAAGGGGTAAAGAGCTCCTTATAAAACCATCAGATCTCGTGAGAACTCACTCCCTATCACGAGAACAGCATGGGGCTAACCGCTTCCATGATTCAATTACCTCCACCTGGTCTCTCCCTTGACCACGTGGGGATTATGGGGATTACAATTCAAGATGAGAGTTGGGTGGGGACACAAAGCCTAACCATATTGTAAATCATCTGGCCTTCTCCAGCACGGCTGAGCTGAGAATGGAGGGGACACGTGCTCAGAAGCAGCCACATGTGTTTCAGCCTCATTTCTGAATGATCCACTGGCCTTTACAACACTACCCACCCACTCACAATTCCCAGAATCCTGGGGATGAAATTTTTTATTGCATTTGTGTCCACAGAGGCTCCAGGATACAGGGGTGCACACTCCTAGTAGGTCTCCCATGTTGCTAAGGTCTTTATTAGTCCTGGGCCTACAGCCCTCCCTAGATCTGTAGGTGGTACATTCCTGACGCTTTAGTCACCATTTCTTTGCTGTCATCCCAGGTCATTAACTCTCTAAAGCCTAATAATATCCTGGATATACTGAAGGCCTGAGTAGGGAGCTCTTTCTTCTTGGGGATTACTAAAGTTAAACCAAACTACCCATCCTCATTACCAATGTTCTCATCACCAGCGTCAGCACCATAACCATCTTATCATTGTCACTATCAACTCTGACATCATTCTGACCACCAGCATCAGCAAGGAAGTTAAGTATGAAGTTGTGCAGGGCACTAGACACCGCCTAGAAAACTTCAGAACCCTAGTTTCTACAAGAATGGCTTCCAAAGAATAATCTTCAGAAAATAATCCCAGGAGATATGCCATATTTAAGAGAAAAAAAAAAAAAAACCCATTGCCAATTGAATTTTAGAAAGGCTGCATTCTGACAATGCATTTTAACACACTAAAGGCTCTGAGAAGTCCTGCAGGAGAGAAATCTGTTTATGGCTATTTAACCCAATCCTTCTCAGGTATATTTTATCACTAAATCATGTTTCCACTTAACTTCCATTACCATCACAATGAACACATGTTCCATAGAAGATACGTTGAGAAGCGTGGTTCTAACAGCTGGAAACTGCAGGCAACCATACCATGGATCCAGGTGTGCCCACGGGCCACCAGTACGGATGCTTTTCAGGTGTGTGTTCTACTACCTGATCACAAAACCTGTTCTTTCATCCTAAAGTGGTCATTCTCTCCTAGGCCCTGGAAGATGCGAGTCCTCATCTCCGCCTCCCCAGTGCTCACTGAGTGCCCTCTGAGTGTCTTACGGATGCAAGCATTATTCATGCTGCCCTCAAAATGGCCAATTTCCCCTTCCCAAATTTGCAGACATCCCACAGCTCTGGATGTGCATTTTCCAGGGCAAGAAGTATCTAAGGAATGTTTCACTGACACCTTAGCCTTCACACAGCTTCCCCTACATACAGATCCCCCTGCCTCGGATGAGAGTGGGGACAAAGAAATTTCACTGTCCAACCCCCAAGGACACAAAGGCCCAGAAAGGGCAAGAATCCACAAGGACCATGGTGGCGGAGGCCCTCCCCCATTTCCTTCAGCCACAGGTGTGTGGGAATGGGGGCTGGTCTGAGATGGTATTTTCGTTGGTCCAAGCTGAATGGAGAGAAATTGGTTCCCAGAGTAGATTTTCATAAACTGAAATGCTTTCCACTCAAAGGGTGTCCTAAGATTGTCATCCCTACCTTGGGAGTTAGAACATCGTTAAATAAGGGTGACACTGATGGCAAGTGTATTAGCTTCCTGTGGCTGCGATAACAAAGTGCCCCAGGCTGGCTTAAAACAACAGACATTTATTGTCTCACAGCTCAGGAAACCAGAAGCCCAAGATCAGGGTGTGGGCAGGGCCACGCTCCTGCTAATCCTTCCTGTCTCGTCCTGGTTTCTGATGGGGGAAGGAATTCTTGGCATTCTTTGGCTTACAGCTGCAGCAGGCCAGCCTCTGCTTCTGCCTTTACATGGCTTCTCCCCGGTGTCCGTGTCTTCACCTCATCTCTCCTTGGTGCCCAAACGTTCCTTTTCATAAGGACACCAATCATATTGGATCGGGGGTCCACGCTGCCCCAGCATGGCCTCATCTTAACCAATTACATCCACAACAACCATATTTCTAAGGAAGGTCACATTCACAGGCACCAGGATTTAAGACTTCAGCATGTATTCTGGGGGGGACATAATTCAACCCATAACAGTGGGGGAGGGGGATTTTCTAATGTTTTTACCGGCAGCTCTTAGGTCGAATCAAGATGTGCATTGCTTTTTGTTTATGTTTGTGTTGTTTTACAGGCGCATGAAATCCCACCACCTGGAAGCTGCTGGAAAGAGCACCCACTGTCCCCTGCACCCACCCATTGTCTCCTGCACCCACTCACCGGCCTCCTCACCCCCAAGGTGGCCGGTCCTCCAGATCTCACTCTGAGGGGTCCTAGCATGGGTGAGGACTGGTTTCAGCCTCATTCTGTTCTCCCCAGGACCCAAAGGGCAGCATTCGCTGCTTTACCTTCACCACGGCAAGTAGAGAAAAGTGGTCCTCCTCCCGCATCCCCAGCAGGGCCCCTGCCTGACTCATCCCAGTCCCAGGAGGGTTTACACTCAGGCAGGGCTGATCCCAGCATTTCTCCTGCAGTGGCCCCTGTAGACAGGGACACATCCCCAGGACTGGCTTGGGCTTTCTGGCTCCAGCTACAAAGCCTAGAGGACAGAGTGATGCTTGAGCCCTCATCAGCACAGGGATGAAGAGCACCCTCTGGTCCACTGTGTGCATGCTCAGGGCTCCTCTAGACTGACAGCTGCCTGGCACTTAGTAGGTGCTCCAGAAAAGCTTGTGGAGGTGAGCAGAATGAAACTGGATTGCATAGTCCCATTCCCATTTCATTCATTTGGCTCCACTGCTCCCATCAAACCAGGCCCCTCGGCTCACTTTCCCTTGTCCAGCCCTTGTCAATTCCAACTTCCATCCCTTTGCAGAGGCCGTACCTGCTGCCTAGAGTACCTTTTCCCTTCCTCCATGTATGCAAATCAGAGGCACATTGCAATGATGAATGTAGTACCTACCTCCTCCATGCCTCTAGAGTCATAAAGCATTTTCCTAGGCATCTGGGGGTAACACAGTGTCCTTTGCTACCTGTTATTTGCTTATTAGAACACAATTTTCTCCCCCCAGATGAACAACTCTAGAAAACAAATGTTATACGTCACTCTGTGCTCCTTAGTCCTCCCCAGGGCCCATGGCACTGCTTCACAGAAAAGGCATGAGGTCTGACTTCAGGTAGGCCTGGGTTCAAATCCAGACTCTGCTATTTACTAGCTGTGTGGCCTCAGGCAGCATCATATCCTCTAAGAGCCTCATCTGAAAAATAAGGATAGGAAAACCACCTCATATCCTGTAGGCACAAAGATGCACTTCCTAGATCCCCCTTCCAGGACATAGAACTGCCCCCAGTTCTGGGGGTGCAGTCAGCAGACAGACCCCAGGTGTTGGCTCCTTCAGGATCTGGCTCAGCAACAGGGCTGTACCACCCCTAAGGCCACGTCCTTCCCAGGACAACCTGCATGCAGCTGCAAAGCCAGACAAGGGTACACAGGGCCAAGCCATTTCGGCCCAATTCTGGACACTGATGGGCAATTCTTGCTCTACACTCCACCCAGGGTTGACTGAAGCTTTGTAGAGCTTATGTCACAGTTCGACGTCTTCTCTGCACATCTGCTTCCTCCCCATCCCCATCCATGCCCAGGTGTTAACCCCTAATAAACATCTCTGCTCCAAACTCCTTCTTAGCATCTGCTTCTGAGAAACCAACCTGTTACAGAAAATATGAGAATTATAATTTATGATCTCAAGGCACCCAGCAACATGCTTGGCACATAGTAGGTGCTAAGAGGCCTCACTTCCCTCCTTGCCTCAGTGAGGAATAAATGGGAAGCTCTGTGAAGGCAGTTTGAGTTGAATCTCTCCAAAGGGGTAGGAAAATCCCAAGAATTCCTACGTGCCAAATTCCTGGAGAGGCTGAGCAGGAAGGGCCCAAAGACACCCAGGACCCTGTGATTAAAAACACAGCAGTGGATTCAGATGACCAGGGAATATTGAAACTTGCCCCCACAAGTGGTGGTAGTCAGGGGTGAGTGGAAATCCACACGTGGAGTGAACGTTTTCCAGCTCCTCCAGGCATTGCTGCCGTGCAGCCTCCTGCTGTCTGCCCAGGAGTGGAGGACTGCTCAGCTTTGAGGAGTCTCTTCTATAAAAATAATTCCCGGCTATTATTCTTTGCAGTGTGAAGTGGAAACTTACCTGGATGAGGTTTCATATGAAGCACAAGTTGCTAGAGACAGCAAGAGGAATTCCTACGCTGAAAGCAAGAAATGAAGCAAGTTCTTGGGGTGCAGAACTAAAGGGAAGAAAGCCACAATTGTTTGGTGGTTTTTTTTTTTTTTTTTTTTTTTGAGATGGAGTCTGGCTCTGTCGCCCAGGCTAGAGTGCAGTGGCAAGATTTCGGCTCGCTGCAACCTCCACCTCTTGGGTTCAAGCAATTCTCCTGCCTCAGCCTCCCGAGTAGCTGGGATTACAGGCCACCACGCCCAGCTAATTTTTTGTATTTTTAGTAGAGACAAGTTTCGCCATGTTAGCCAGGCTGGTCTCGATCTCCTGACCTCATGATCCGCCCATGTCAGCCCCTCAAAGTGCTGGGATTACAGGTGTGAGCCACCGCACCTGGCCAAAAGCAATCATTTTTTAAGTGTGGGTCTGACCTCAGAGTCCTAGCACCAATGTCTCCTTGGCATGAGAAACTAAGGTTTGGGCATAAGTTTCCCCTTTGCCTGCCTCTTAAGAGAAGAGCCCTCATCTGCCTTCATACCAACTCTCCAAACTGAACAACTTGAAAGGTGGTTTCTATCAAGGCCATAATGGAGTACCAGTGTCCCAGGGAGAAAGCACATCAAATGTGGATACAGTCTTCAAAGCCAGGCGGTTCCCATCCAGCCTCAACTCTGCCACTTTGTGGCTGTGTGGCCTTAGGCAAGTTACTTAACCTCTCTGAGCCTCAGCTAGCTATTACTATCTTCCTCATCAGGTTATTCTTGCCATGAAGAGTTAAGATCCCTGGGCAAAAGAATGAGCATGCCTTCAAACAAGGGCAAATCATGTGCTCTGCCCTACTGGAGCTCACTAACTAGTACAGGCTGGCTCGAGCAGTCGAGGTGAACTTCACACAGGAGGTGGCATTAAGTGACAGCTTGAGGGGCAAACTTTGGATGGGCATGGGAAAGAGAGAAAGCAGGAGGCATAAAACTTATAGAAGAAATCACAAAGGTAGAAATGGGCATGGGAAGCTAGGGGGACAGAGGGGAGCCTGGGAGAACCGTGTGGACGCAGCCTCTGCTTTCCAGCCCTGAGGATTCAAAGGTGGGTGAGACACAGTCCAGAAGAGAGAGGGGAAGAAAACAGTCAGGGCAAATCGGGAACCAGCCCAGGAAACAGAGCCCCACAGAGGACATCGAGGCAAGCGCATGGCTAAGCCTCCCGCAGCAGCTAGGTGGGCAGGGAAGGCTGTGAAGGCTTTGAGACTTGCCCAGATGGGCCACGCCCAGAACTCCCGCCCAAGGCCTCCTCTGGGGTGCTAGGGGCAGGTCAATCTGGGGACTCCCCTGACCCAGGCCGCTCCTGTCGGCACCCCGCACTCCACAGCTGCCCCACAAAGACCCAGTGCCTCCCAAGGACGTGGCCCTGACCAACCCGCACCGCCGCGGCTCTCACTGTGGTTTTCAGGAGCAAATGCATTCCACATGGCAGCCAGCCCCGGCTTTCCCTGGCAGGGACGAAGATGCTGTGAAAGGACCCTTTGCCTCCCTGCTGAGTCCCCCCAGAACAAGGCTTCTTTGTCTGCAGCTGCTTCCCTGCAGAGTGAAACTTCTGATGAAGGCAGAGTCTGGAGCCCCAGGACCACCACCCCAGCCTTCTGTGAGCCAGCACCACTTTGGGTACCCACAAGCAACCCCCTTTTCTCCTTCCCCATATCACTCCCAGAATCCAGGAAGCAGTCCCTGTGATCCAAGCACAACCGAAAGAGCTCCAGAAAGGAAAATAACCTTGAAATTGCAGAGTTGGGAGCCAAAACAAAGGCAGGCAAAATGTGGGTACCCCAAAGGTGTGTGGGGGAGGGGTCAGCTCTACACTGGGCAGGCCCCTAAGAAGGAGCTGGGATCCAGGAGTATGAGGGGGCAGCTCAGTGGCTTCACCAGGCAGGGTCATGGCACATGTGGCAGAGCTGCTGGGCACCTGAGCAGACCATATGTGTATCTACTGACCCCCTTCTGAGCCCCATACTACAGACAGCATATGAGTGTGTCATCACAGCCTCTGTCCCAGTGATGACGGCTGGCAGGCCCAATAACCATCACCTTACACCATAAATGCTTTAATGCAAGCACGGACAAAGCACAGATGAGCCCAAGAGAGAGCAGCTGTACCCCAGGGAATACTGGGACCCCTTCTATGGTGGACACTGCCATGCACCACCCAGATCCCCCTTCAAGGAAGGACTTGCTCCTGCAGCTGCAAGCCGTGTTAGCAGCAGACAGTCCCAGCTGTTGGCCCTCAGCCATTGTCTCAGCTGCAGAGACCCATCTCCCTCAAGGCCGTGTCCTTTCCTGGGCGGCCCACATCAATGATTAAGCAAGACTGGGGGACTTGGAAGGGCCACCTGGGTCAAAAGCATGTCCACTGTGAATGGGCCATGCAAGCTCCAGAGCTCCCCGTGGGGCCAGGGCTGCCACCATCCTGCCCAGCAGCTTGGCTTCTCCCTCCCCTTCCCCAGGCACCCAGCCTCCTTAGCTAATATCCTGCACACAAACTCGCTCTAGAGTCTGCTTCCCAGGGAACCCAACCTGCGATAACTTTCCATGGAGAGGTGGCAGCGTTTTCCATCACATGTGGGGTCCAAGGCAGAAGGCACACCCCATGGTGCCACTCCCCAATCGGCAGCTGAACAGAAAGTGGCCCCGGGTCCACAGAGCCGAGTCTAGCGGATGGCCAGTGTCTAATGGACAGTAGGGACACTGCCCTATATATTTTCTATATTGGGCTTTTTCTAAAAGCACTTTTCTCTTGTTGATCTCTTTTGTTAAGGGGTTTCAGCCATGAACCTTGCAATGGGTAAGGAAAATATACTGCTCTTCTCCCCTATAACAGCAGTGGGGTGGGGTTGGGTTTGGGGGTGTATTTCAGAGCTATGTTGATGGACAGATTTTAGAAACAAGAAGCCTCGTTGGGAGCTCCGGCCTTGCCTCTTCGAATCATTCTGCAAACTTTGACATCTCGTAAGCTCTTCACTTCTACATTCTCTCCTTCCTCAGTAAATGCCTTCCTTGCAGCACTGTGCTAAGAAGCAAACTGAGTGCCTGGCACTCAGGAAATGCTCAATGCCTTTATTTCTTTACTCTCCATATAATGGGTCTTTGTCAATCAAGGTTACCAGTGAAGAAACTGAGTCCCCTATAAAGCAAAGATGAGTTTGACAGTGTACACACTGAGTAACCAACCTCCTGGCCTGACCACACCTATCATGCCCCGTTCCACCCACCTGGACCCCAGCCCACTCTCACACTCCGGGGCAGGGGCTAGCATCTGGAGGGCTCCAGAATGCACTCCATTTTGTAGGAAAAGAGGCTCCAGGAGTTCCCTTCCTGACTTGGTCTGTAGCCCAAAATGGTGCAAAGATGGGAAGAGGCATGGGCTTGGGTATTCAGAGCTCCGAGAAAGCTGAACGGGAGCCAGGGCAGAGAGGGGCTCAGACAAGCCTGGAGTGGGCGGGAGGGGAGTCGGGGAGGGCAGCTGCCTGCCACCACCTATCACCACATCTGGGAGTCAGGGAACATGAGGCCCCAGAATGGGAGAGAACAAGGGAGGAAATTAGAGACAAAACGTGAACTTCATAAAGAATTTATTCAATCAGACTCCAGCAGCAGCTGCAACCCCGTAATGGCAGCCGAAGCTGGCTTTCTGATTTTTCACTTTGATTAATTATCTAATGACTTGCAGGGCTCCCTGCTGCTTTATGACTTGCACGTTTTTCTGGTTCTTTTTCCCTCCACCCCCACCTTCCTGCTGTGTTCTGATCCTCATCCTCTGGAGCCTGCCTCCCCACAAAACCAGCTTGGCCCCAGCTCCTGTGTGTCAAGGGAGGGCTGAGTCACTGATGGGAATTTTCTGGACCCCATCTGCCCTGGTTGAGCAGGTGCCTTCAGGGAGTATAAAGAATTAGGGAAGTGCCCTGTCCCTTGGAAGCTCACAGTCAAGGTAGGGCAGACCTTTCTTCATTCACGCACCAGGTACAGAAGATGAATGTCTCCATGGCCAGCCATGCGGTGGGGGCTCTAGCAGAAGTGAGTGCAATGCATCCCAGGGGGATGAAGGGGCATCTCCGGCTCTGAGTGGAGCAGCTGACCATGCTGGGTGCTGTGGGATGTGCTGGCCCAGGGGAGGAGAAGACAAGACGAAGCTGTTCTAGGAAGGCAAAGAAGCTCATGGCAGGGAACAAAGGAATAAGATTGCACACTGGGGGTCAAGGGAGATGGTAGAAGATGAGCATGGGGCTAGTGGGGACCCAGTACTAATGACCAGGCCAGTGGTCAGAGAAAAAAAAAACCAGAGCAAAAGATTCTTAGCTGGTTTGTCCTTGCAGGAGGACCCAAAGCAGGCCCTGGGCTGATAATGGAGTCTGGGTCTAATTTGAGATGTGGTAGGCAAATGATTCAGGTCTTGATCCTATGGATAAGGGGAGTAAGATAATGAGTTGGGCTGAATTCACCTAGGGGCAGACCCTGAGACAAGGATTTTGAGGTGGGTGGTTTGTTTGGGAGGTCATCCCAGGAAGTAGGCTAGTGAGACAGAGAAGGGAAGGAAGCCACCGTAGAGTGTGTTTGTGAGCAGGTTACCACCGAGGGCACCTGGGACCTCTGAGGGCCTGTGTAGGGTGTGCCTCACAGTTGCCCCACTCAGGTGAGAGAGCCGGGGTAGGTATGTACCATGGTGCCCATGAAGGAATGCTCCCCAGAGTAGACTCCCTAGGGCTTCCAGCCAAGCCCTCGGGCAGCTGGTCACAGGTGCTGCAGCAAGACCCCAGCAGTGTGTGTGGGAATGGAGGTGGCCAGGAGGCACGGCCAGGCGCCAGAAGGGTCCCCTACAGATATGACCAAATGGAAATGTAGTTCTCATCCCCCACCATAATGAGGTCTAGTGAGCTCTACAGTAAGAGGATAAATCATCACCGAGGGCTGGGGGCTGGGGGAAGGGCAGTCTGAGCGGACTTGACAAAGGCATGGACTTCATAGGCGTGGGAAGGAAGTGAGAAGATGCCAGACAAGAATGAAAGCCATTTTTAAAGGGCCTGGATCAATGGCGGGATGTGCAAGACTGTCACAGAAGAGACCATTCACGCCCCATTCCACGGGTCTGACAGGAAGCGATGGGAAGTGGGGCTGGGTGAGTAGGTCCCTGCTAGGTACATTCGAGAGCCACCAGAGTCCTCAGGGCTCAAGCCCTTTGTTCCTGAGGCTGAGAGAGCCCCGGAGACCTCCAGCTCCATGGAAGGCCCAGCCCTGCCCTCCCTGGACTGATTTCACGATGATAAGGCTGTGGGCAAGCAAACCAGCAGGGGGCATTCCCTCTCCCACGCGGCCATGCGTCTGCCTGTCCTCCGTGTGGCACCCCTGGATGCATCAGGATGTGCCTTTGCTTTAAGGAACAAAACAGCCTGACTGCAGTTGCTTAACTAATAAGATTTATCATTTCTCATAATGAGAAATCTAGAGGTCAGGGGCCTGTGGGTGGGATGATTCGGCCCCGTGGTGATGCCAAGGCTTACTGTGGTTTATCTTTGTGGTCACAACATGGCTGTCACAAACCAAATGTTACATCTTCACAGAACCGTGTGTGAAGGCAGGCTGGAGTGAAGAAGGAAGTTCCTCCTCTCCTTACAAGAGAGGGGTGAGATCAAGCACCCTTATAAACCATTGGCCAGAAATGGCTTACACATTCATCACCAAAACAGTCACTGGCAGAGGGAAATGGCATGGAACTGTGCTCTTCCCCTGTAGCCAGAGTGGGCAGTGCCCCACTCATGAGTGAAATTGCGTTCCTGTAGAAGGACTGGCACATTGGGTATGACCAACATGGTCTCCCACTCTGACTTCAGAATTCTCTCAAACCAATATTTGAGCATGCATACCTTGTTGAGGGCAAGTAGGAGTGAAAGGAAACTTATCTCCAAATATTTGCCTTATTGGATGTCTCAGGGTCCTCTCTTAGTCCTCTCCCTGGATGGTTTCATACACACCGATGACCGCATTCTCTTAAACCCTAATAACCTATTCACTCAGGTATACCTAACAAAGAGTGTTCAAGTATTACTCCAACCAGGGAATTTGTATTTTAACAGAAAATGAGAAAGATTAATCCAGAGATTTCCAATTAACCTTTCAGGAGGTCACTGATAATGATCTTTCATTTCATTATTTCTAAAACTATGAAGACATCATATGTTTGCCTGTTACAAGGTCCTATAGGTAAACTCAAAATAGGGTTTCTCTGCTCTGGGTGAGTGTGTTGCAGTATCTCTGGTTGTCTCTTCTGGTCTGAAGTTCTCAGTGGTGGCCACATGGGCCTCTGAATGACAAAGATAGGAAAATAAATGAGTAAATAAATGCAATTTGTTTGGCAGACAAAATATTCCCAAACCTATGTCTATCAGGGAAAAAAATTTAATGATAAAAGTTTATTTGATGGTAATGAGTGTTGCTTTGGTGCCAACAATACATACCATGAGGTCACAGGCAAGCACAGTCTGGGGGGGCCAGGAAGACCCCTGAAACCTCATTTTCCCTCTTCCTCCCTTCACTCAGGGGTCAGATCTGTTGTCCAAGGGAAGACGCCATTCATCGCCTTCCATTTCCACTCACACGATAAACTCAGGGTGCCCCCTTTCTGTACCAGCACTGTGGGGGATATGAAATTGCAGTCCCTGCCCTCAGGAATACAGACAGGCAGGGAGGAAGGGAGGGAAGAGGAACCTACCACCAAACGAGAGAAGGCTGGGGCGAGGGCGGGACAGGGAGTCTGACCACGGAGCTTCATGGAGGGCAGCTGGGGAGGGGCTGGGGAGGGTGGTCCAGCATCTAGCACACACAGGTTGGCAGGGTGGGGGTGGCCATTCAGACAGAAGACCTCAGAATCATGGTACGGAACAGGCAGTTCATGGCATATTCAGGAATCAGCAAGTGGCCTCCCAGCAAAGTGACAGGAGCAAAGGCTGTGTGTTAACAGAGTAGGAGAAGGAAGCTGGGAAGGCAGACTGGGACCAGACTGCACAGGGTCTCAAATTCCACACTGAGTTGTGTGTATTTAATTCCTTAAAAATGAGGAGGTGTTGAAGGATTGGATTTTATTATTATTATTTACTGCACAACAGGCTCAAAGCTGTGGACATGGGGATTGCTACGGCAGGCACTTCGGGGATTCTACATATCAAATAGCTTCATCTCTAACTCATTTGGTGAATGGGAGTAAGCCAGGTTGGGACTCTCTCTAAGACCCTGTGGTTTTATTTCCAGTGGAAGCCACGCCAGGGCAGGCTAAGGGTGAGCTGCAGGGTCAGGACAGAGCCAGGAAGCAAGCAGAGCCAGAAAAGGCCACCGTCTAGGGCCACATGCAAGGAAGGGTTGGCCAGCTGGGGCAGGTCTTTGTCTACCCGGGAAGTCCAGGGACCACTGGTGGGAGGACACACCTCGAGTGGGAGAGAATCCCAGAGGCGGTGGAGTGGCATCCGGGGAGACTTCCCAATGCCTCCTGAGGAAGGGAGTCACAGTGTGTGAGAGAGACCAGGGAAGAGCTTGCAGGAGCTCAGCTGCCCGGACTGGGCAGGAAGGATGGGTTGAGCCATGCATAGTCTGGGAGAAATGAGTGGGTGGCACGATCTGCTGTCTGAAGGGAGCTGTCTCTCCTTACCTGGCCATAAACTCGAGTAACAGTTCCTTCTACTCCTGCCACATTGCGCGCCTCTGGGCAGGGCCTGCCCTGGAAGATCTGGCTGAGCCAACAGCCGGACTTGAACCAACATCAAAAACCCCCAAAAGATGATCAGAATCTTGATTTCAGATGTCATTGCTCCCCTTTTACTCCTTCAGGTGGGACTAAAGCAGCACTAGTAACCTGAAACCTTCTGATGTCCAAATCGTTAGGCTGAAAGCGAAACCGAGTCCTTGCTAGCAGCAGGCGGATGCTTCCCAGTGAGCACAGGGCCCTTTGAGCAAGTGGGGTAATGATTGCCAGGTGCAGGTACAAACTCTCTCCCTGTCTGAGTCAGCAGCATCCCTAGCACACAGGGGTTCTTAATTCACACTAGAAAAGTTGGGACATGGGGTGCGCCCCAGTTTAGCACATGGTGAAGTCATGTCTAGCTCTTGCCATAATCCTTTAAGGCCTTCTGTGGTTGCAAAACCCACAAATGTAAGTGCTGGAAGAACCTTTAGGTATATAGTCTCATCCACTGGTTTAAAAAGCCTTACACATTCCCTATCAAAATTCTAAGGGCATTCTTCACAGAAATAGTCAAAACAATTCTGAAATGCATATGGAAACATAAAAGGTCCCACATAGCCAAAACAATCTTGAGAAAGAAAAACAAAGTTGAAGACATTACACTTTCTGATTTAAAACTGTCTTACAAAGCTATAGTAAGCAAAACATTATAGTACTGGCATGAAAGCAGACACAGAAGAGTAGAACAAAACAGAGAGCCCAGAAAGCAGTCTAAACATATTCAGGTCACTAATTCTTGACAAGGTCACCAAGAGGCCACGATGGGGAAAGAACCGTCTCTTCAATAAGTGGTCCTGAGAAAGCTGAATTTCTACTTGCAAAAGTATAAGATTAGACCCTTATTTTATATCATACTCAAAAATCAACTCAAAATGGAAAAAAGACCTAAATGAAATATCAGAAACTATAAAACTTCTAGAAAAAAGTAGGGGAAAACCTCCTAGCCATTGGCTTTCACAATGATTCTCAGGATATCACACCAAAAGCTCAGGCCACAAAAGCAAAAAGAAATAAATGGGACTACATGAAACGAGAAAGCTTCTGCACAACAAAGAAAACAAACAACAAAATGAAATTTGCAGCCTAGAGTTTGGGAGAAAACATTTGCAAAAACATATATCTGATAAGGGGTTAATATCAAAAATCTATAAAGAACTGATACAAATCAATAGAAAAACCAAAAAGTATTTTTATATGGGCAAAAGACCTAAATCGATGTTTCTCCAAAGATGACATAAAACTTGCCAACAGCTGATTATGCAAAGGTGCTTCACATCCTGAGTCACCAGGGAAATGCAAATCAAAACCACTGTGAGATACCATATTATGCCTGCTAGAATGGCTAATATTAAAAAGTCAAAAGATATCACATGCTGGCGAGTGTGTGGAGAAGACAGAGTTCTTGTACTCTGTTGGTGGGATTGTAGGTTGGTGCAGCCATTATGTAAAACAGTGTGGAGTTTTCTAAAGAAATTAAAACTAGAACTACCAAATGAGCCAGCAATCCCTCTCCTGGACATATACCCAAAGGAAAGGAAATTGCCACCTCCTAAAAATATCTGCCCTCCCATGTTCACTGCAACATTATTCACAATAGTTAAGACGTGGAAATAACCTAAATGTCCATCTTCAGACAAATGGATAAAGAAACTGTGATATGGGTGAAGGGGACAGGATAGTTGACTAGAGACATTAGACACCTGCCCTCTCCAGAAAGAACAAATGCTATGAATAGATAAACTGACCTTGAATAGAACATCTAGGAGAGAACAACTGTGATCAGCCAGGAGCCTGGAGGGGCTCAGTATCGCAGGGAATGGGTAAGTGAGAGAACCTCAGTGGTCCATACTCTCCCCACCCGCAGACTGTTGTACTTGAAACCACAAGAGAGCTCCTCTACCACACAAACCCTGAGAGTAGCTGGGCTATGAGTGGAAACTGTACCCCGAGTGGTGATGTGGCCTCCATGCCCAGGCCCATGCATGAAAGGCAGGTACTGCCCCCACTGCTTGGCACTGCAGTGCTACTACTGCTAAGAGTGAGTGAGGCTGAGAGCTGGGTATCTTGGGCTGTGGGTGGCAACCCAACACCATACCACCAGTGTGTACCTCTTGGTATCCAGAGAGTTGCCCCACCACTGGTACTTTGTCCACTGTCCACACCACATCAGCTGACCAGGGACCCAAGAACCTGCTTACCCGCCCGGCCAACCACCACTATTGGCATCTGAGCAAGCCACCAGGAGACCCAAAAATAGCCTGCCTGGTTCTTCTAACATCAGTGCCAGTGTACACCACCCTGGTCCCCAAGAACAGGCACATTCAGTCCACTGCTGCCACCACTCAGGCCCACTTGTTATCCCTGTCCGCCTGGCATCCCTGTCCCCAGCAAAATTTCACTGTAACCTCCTAATAACCACATATAAAACTACCAAGGAGATTACAGATACAACTGATGCTGTTTACAGCCAAAGAAATCATGCAGAGACTAGGCTACTGCATCCACCCAGAATCAGAGCCAAAGGACCCTATCCAACCAACATAACTGGTGCATCTTTAGAAAAGAAAAAAAAACCTCCCCTATGAAAGCAAATTCAAAAGCTAGAAGAAGAGACTATAACATCAGATGCACTGACACCAACATAGGGACACAGGAAGCATAAAAAAGCAAGGAAATATGACATCTCCAAAGGAACACATAATTCCCCAACAACGGATCCCAATCAAAAAGAAATGCACAAAATCCCAGAAATTCAAAATTGTGATATTCAAGAAGAAGCTCAAGGAGATACAAGATAATTCTGAAAGACAGTACAAAGAACTCAGAAAAACAATATAGGATATGAATGAGAAATTTACCAACGAGATTAAGTAAAAAGAATCAAATTATGGAACTGTAAAACTCCCTGAATGAAATACAAAATATGAGGCTATGAATGGCAACTGAACCCCCAGTGGTGATATGGCCTCATTACCATGGGATTTGAAAGCTTCAGTATCAGACTGGATCAAGCAGGAGAGAAAGTCTCGGAAGTTGGAAGACAGGTCTTTTGAAACAACCCAGTCAGACAAAAATAAAGAAAAAAGAATGAATAGAGTCTTCACGACATATGAGACACCACAAAGCTACCAAATCTATGAATTATCAGTATTCTCAAAGAAAAAGGGAGAACAAGGGTTCAAAAATCTATTTAACAAAATAACAGAT
The DNA here is from genome assembly GCF_009761245.1 of Sapajus apella. Taxonomy (NCBI): domain Eukaryota; kingdom Metazoa; phylum Chordata; class Mammalia; order Primates; family Cebidae; genus Sapajus; species Sapajus apella. Next base: position 2,591,731 of record NW_022436981.1, on the reverse strand, counting down.
AAAAATGTCTCAAGTCTCGCAAGAGATTTAGACATCCAGATACGGGAGTCCCAGCTATCCCCAATCAGACACAATGCAAAACAGGTATCTACCACACATTAGAGTAAAACTGTCTAAAGTCAATGACAAACAGAAAATTCTAAAAACCCCAAGAGAAAAGCATCTAGTAACCTAAAAAGGAGTCTGCATTACACTACGTGGACTTCTGAGCAAAAACCTTATAGGCTAGGAGAGAATGGGGTGATGTATTTAAAGTTCTAAAAGAAAAAAAAAAAAACTGCCACTCAAAAATACTACATCCTACAAAATTATCCTTCATAAATGAAGGAGCAACAAAGTCCTTCCCAGACAAGTGCTGAGGCAATTTATCACCACTAGACTGGCCTTACAAAAAGTACTCAAGGGAGTCCTAAACCTGGAAGCTAAAGGTTGACAGCTGCCATCATGAAAACACACACAAATATAAAATACACTAATAAAGCAAACACACAAATGAGAAAGATTTAAAAAATTCAAATGGTACTACCACAGAAAATCAGCAAACCACAAGGACAATCAATCAGAGTAAAAGAAAGAAACAAAGACTATACAAAACAACCCTAAAACAATGAACAATATGACAGGAATAAAATCTCATATATCAATAATAACCCTGAATGTAAACAGATTAAATTCTATTTCTTAAAAGTTGTATACTGGGTGAATGAATAAAAAAAAAATTCAACTATATGCTGCCTATGTGAAATTCACTTTACCTGTAAATACATATATGGAATGAAAGTAAAGGGATGGAAAAAGATATTCCATGCAAATGGAAACCAAAAGCAAGCAGGAGTAGCCATAGCTATATCAGATAAACAGACTTCAAGTCAAAAACAGTTTTAAAAAGACAAAGAAGATCATTATATATTGATAAAGGGATCGACCCAGCGAGAAGATGTAACAATTCTAAATAGATATGTGCCCAGCACCAGAGCACCCAGATTCATAAAGCAAATACTACTACATCTAAGGAAAGAAAGAGACTCTAATACAATCATAGTAGAAGATTTCAACACTGCACTTTCAACATTACACAGACCATCTAGATAGAAAATCAACAAGGATTCCTGAAATACCACAGGGGAATAAATTTTTTTAAAAAATCAACAAGGAAACATTGGACTTAAATGGGACTGTAGATCTAGTGGACCTAACAGACATCTACAGAACATTTTATCCAACAACTGCAGAATATAAATTTTTCTCATCAGCACATAGAACGTATTCCATGACTGACCACATGTTAGGCCACAAAACAAGTCTCAAAACATTTCAAAAATAAAAATTATACCAAGTATTTTATCAGATCATAAAGAAATTAAATTAGAAATCAATACCAAGAGGAACTTCAGAAACTGTATAAATATATGGAAATTAAATAACATGCTCCTGAACAACCATTTGGTCAATGAAGAAATTGAGTATCAAAAAATTTCTTGAATCATGGAAAACAGAAACACAACATACCAGAACCAGTGGGACACAGCAAAAGCAGTGCTAAGAGAGAAGTTTAGCAATAAATAGCTTTATTTAAAAAAAAAAAAGAAAGACTTTAAATAACCTAAAGATATACCTCAAGGAACTAGAAAAGCAAGAGAAAACAAAACCCCAAATTAGCAGAAGAAAAGAAATAATAAACATCAGAGAGCAACTAAATGAAACAGAGTCTAAAAAACCACAATAGAAAAATAAGACAAAAAATGGTTCTTCAAAAAGGTAAATAAAATTGATAAACCATTAACTACACCAAGCAGGAAGACAAGATCCAAACAAACAAAATCAGAAATGAAAAGGGAGACATTACAACTGATACCACAGAAATATAGAAGTCATCAGAGACTCTTATGAACAACTATATGCTAACAAACTGGAAGACCTAGAGGAAACTGATAAATTCCTCGAAACATACAACCTACCAAGATTGAATCAGGAAGAAATAGAATACCTGAACAGACCAATAATGAGGAGCAAGACTGAATCAGTAAAAAAAAAAAAAAATTCTCCCAACAAATAAAATCATCCTAGAACCAGATAGATCCACTATGGAATTCTATCAAATGTATAGAGAAGTACTAATACTAATCTTCCTCAAACTATTGCAAGAAAATTAAAGAGGAAGGAATCTTCCTTCATTCTATGAGGACAGTGTTACCCTAATACCAAAACCAGACAAGGCACAACAAAAAAAAAGAAAACTATAGGCCAATATCTATGTTCTATGAAGATTATATTCTATGTTCTAAGTTCAATATCTATGATCTATGAAGAACATAGATGCAAAAATCCTCAACAAAATACTAGCAATCCAAATCCAACAAGATAAAATGAGACTTATCCCAGGGATATGAGGATGGTGCAACATATGCAAATCAACCAACATGATACATCACACCAACAGAATGAAGGACAAATCCATAGGGATCATCTCAATAGAAACAGAAAAATTTATTTGACAAAATTCAATAACCTTCATGATAAAAACTCTCAACAAATTAGACATAGAAGAACCATACCTCAAAATAATAAAGGCCATATATGACAAACTCACAGCTAACATCACACTGAACAGGAAAAAGTTGAAAGCCTTTCCTCTAAGAACTAAAGCAAAACAAGGGTGCCCACTTTTACCACTCCTATTCAACATAGTACTGGAAGTCCTAACCAGAGCAATCAGGCAAGAAAAAGCAACGGCAACAAAATTGGAAAAGAGCAAGTTAAATTGTCTCTCTTTGTGGATGGCATAATCTTATATCTAGAAAAATCAAATGACTCCACCAGAAAACTCTTAGAACTCATTAACAAATTCAGTAAAATTGCAGGATACAAAATCAACATACAAAAATCAGTGGTGCTTCTGTACACCAATAATGAAATAGCCAAAAAAGAAATCAAGAGGGCAATCGCATTTACAAGAGCTACCAAAAGAAAAAAAATATGTATATATATAGGAATAAATTTAACAAAGGAGGTGAAAGATCTCTATAAGGAAAACCAGAATACATTAATGAAAGAAATTGAAGAGGACAAACAAATGGAAAGATATCCCATGCTCATGGATCAAAAGAATTAATTTTCTTAAAATGACCATTCTGCCCAAATCAATCTACAGATTCAATGCAATCCCTATCAAAATCCCAATGTCATTTTGACAGAACTGAAAAAAAAACTCCTAAAATCTATATGAAACCAAAAAAGCCCAAATTGCTAAGGCAATCCTGAGCAGAAAGAATAAAGCTGGAGACAACACAGTACCCAACTTCAAAACATATTACAGGGCTATGGTAACCAAAATAGCATGGTATTGATATAAAAATGGACACAAAGACCAATGGAACAGAATAGAGAACACAGAAAAAAAGGCACATATTTACAGGCAACTGATCTTCAACAGAGCTACCAAGAACATCCACTGGGAAAAGGAATAAATGGTGCTGGGAAAACAGGATAACCATATGCTGAAGAAGCTGAACCCCAGTCTCTCACCATATACAGAAATCAACTCAAGATGGATTAAAGGCCTAAATGTAAGATCCAAAACTATAAAACTACTAAAATAAAACATAAGAGAAACTCTTTTTTTTTTTAATTGTACTTTAGATTCCGGGGTACATGTGCAGATGATGCAGAATTGTTGCATAGGTACACACATGGCAATGTGGTTTGCTGCCTCCATCCCCCTGTCACCTACAACTGGCATTTTTCCCCATGTTATCTCTCCCCAAACTCCCCACCTACCCACTGTCCCTCCCTTGGCCCCCCGAAACAGGAGAAACTCTTTAGGACATTGGTCTAGGCAAAGGTTTTACGGCTAAGATCTCAAAAGCACAGGCAACAAAGCAAAATGGAACTATGTTAAACTTAAAAGCTTCTGCACAGCAAAAGAAACAATAGAGTGGAAAGACAACCTCTTGGATGGGAGAAAATATTTACAAACTACTCATCTGACAGGGGACTAATATTCAGAATATATAAGAAAGTCAAATATGTCAACAGTGAAAAACCAAATAATCCCATTAAAAAGTGGTCCAAGGACATGAATAGACAATTTTTCACAAGGAGATGTACAAATAGCCAACAGGCATGTGAAAAAATGTTAAACATCACTAATCATCTGGGAAATGCAAATCTAAACTACAATGAGGTATCATTTTACCCCAGTCAGAATGGCTATTACTAAAAAGACAAAAAAGAACAGATGCTGGAAAGGATGCAGAGAAAAGGGAACTCATACTCTGTTGAATGGATGGGAATGTAAATTAGTATAACCACAATGGGAAACAGTATGGATATTTCTCAAAAACCTAAAAATAGAACCACCATACAATCCAGCAATCCCGCTACTATCCAGAAGAAAAGAAATGAGTATATCAAAGGGTCACCTGCTTTCACATGTTTATCACAGCACTACTCCCAATAGCAAAGATATGGAATCAACCTAGGTGCCCATCAATGGATGAATGGATAAAGAAAATGTGGTACAAGGACACAGTGGAATACTATTCAATCAAAAAAAGAATGAAATCATGACATCTGCAGCAACATGGACGGAACTGGAAGTCACTGTGTTAAGTGAAATAAGCCAGGTGCAGAAAGATAAATACCACATATTCTCACTCATATGTGGGAGCTAAAATACTTGATCTCATGGACACTGAAAATAGAACAATAGATACCAGAGACTGGAAAGAGTGGCAGCGAGTAGGAGAGGGGATGAAGAGAGGTACAGACATACAGTTAATAGAAGAAATAAGTTTTAATTATTGATAGCAGACTAGGCTGACTATCCTTAGCAACAATATTATGTATATTTCAAAGTAACTAGAAGAAAGGATTTGAAATGACACCAACATATAAAAATGAGAAACCCTCAAGATATGGATATCCCAGATACCCTGACTTGATAATTACTCATTCTATGCATGTAACAAATACTCCCATGTACCCTATAAATACGTAAAGTATAATCAGTAAAAGGGGAAAAAAAGAGGATATGATAGATAATAGACAGATAAATTAGATATTATTTATCCCTAAAAAAGAATGAGATCTTGTCATCTGCCACGATGTGGATGACCCTTGAGGACATTATGCTAAATGAAATAAACCAGACACAAAAA
>NW_022436981.1:2577923-2586472 GCF_009761245.1 Sapajus apella | reverse complement strand
TTTGAGATGGAATTTCGCTCTTGTTGCCCAGGCTGGAATGCAATGGCATGATCTCAGCTCACTGCTACCTCCGCCTCCTGGGTTCAAGCAATTCTCCTGCCTCAGCCTCCCGAGTAGCTGGGACTACTGGTGCGTACCACCATGCCCAGCTAATTATTGTATTTTTAATAGAGATGGGTTTTCACCATGTTGGCCAGGCTGGTCTCAAACTCCTGACCTCAGGTGATCTGCCTGCCTCAGCCTCCAAAAGTGCTGGGATTACAGGTATAAGCCACCACGCCCAACCTGGAATCTTTTTTAAAAATCAAATACACCGAGATAGAGAACACAACAGTGGCTACCAGGGGTTGGGGTGGGAGGTGAGGAGGAAGTGAAAAGATGCAGCCCAGAAGATACAAAGTAGCAAATATGTAGAATAAACAAGTCCAGAGTCCTCATGTATAGGGGTTTATAGGGAATACAATTAATAGTGTCTGAGGTTCCCGCTGAATGAATAGATTTTAGCTGCTCTTGTCACAAAAAACAAAAAAAATGGGTAACTATGTAAGGTGATGAATATATTAATTTGTCTTCCTGTAGTAACCTTTTTACTGTCTATATATCTCCCATAACACTGTATTGTATACCTTGATTATACACAATAGTTAAATTTTTCAAATTAAAAACAAACCAAAAAAAATACTTGTTTTTAACAACTTGAAATGTTTTTTCCAGATCCCCGAGTTTAAAACAGATAGAAGGTGGGGGCTCTACTAGGTGGGGTTCCATGCCCCTTCAGCTGGCCCAGAGGCAGCCAGTGTGGAAATTGTTTGATACCATTCCCTGCACAGCTCAGAGAAAAGCAGCAAGTTGCTTGTATCAATCACACAGCCTAAGAGAGCCACGAGGATACAAACACAGGACTCAGTGCTCCTAGCGCTACACCATGTTGCTTCTACCACCCAACCTCCAAACCAAGCCTCTGAAAAGTCAAAATCATTACGCTTTGTTCCTGGAGACCACCACAACTACAGAGATTCCCGACAGAAGCAGCTATAAATGCAAATGCTGTGACAACGACAGGTCTATTGAAATGTATGCAAATGGGGCCTCCAAAGTCAGAAAGGAAATTTCTAAACCAGGCCAATCATTAATCATTATAGTCTGATTTTTTTATCTTTTTCTTTCTTCCCTTCCTTCCCTCCTCCCCCACTCCTCCCTTCCTCCCTCCCTCCCTCCTCGCCTCCTTCCCTCCCTCCCTCCCCCTCCCTCCCTCCCTTCTTCCTTCCTTCCTTCTTTTTTTCTGTAGTAAGATTTATTCGATATCTTTAGTCTGTCCAAGAAACCATCTTAAGAAATGTCTCTCATACCATCCCCCACCCACCCTGATTGCTGCTCCAGCTCAGCTCCTCACCTTCCCTGGCTCCCGACCCACCTCTGTCCTGTATCCAAGCTTCATGTCCCTTGAAGCACAGGGCAGCATCTTAGCACCAACAGGATTTTAATGCACTTCACTCCTGTCTTAGTCCATTTATGCTGCAATAACTAAATACATTAGCGTGGGTAATTTACAAATAATAGTAATGTATTTCTCACAGCTCTGGGGACTGGGAAATCCAAGGTCAAGGTGCCAGCAGACTCGGTATCTGGTGAGGGCTTGCTCTCTGCTTTCAAGATGAGAAAGCATCCTCTTGCTGCTTCCTCACATGGTGGAAGGGGCAAGTGCTGCGTCCCCGCGTGGTGGAAGGGACAAATGATGTGTCCTCACGTGGTGGAAGGGGCAAAAGAGTAAAAGGGCATCTAGGCTCTCCCTTCATCCTCATTTATAAGAGCATTAATCCATTCAAGAGAACAGAGCACTCATGACCTAAGCACCTCAAAAGGCCTCACCTCTTAATACTATCACTTTGGGTATTAGGGACCAATACATGAGTTTTGGAGGGACACTGACATCCAAGCCATAGCATCTCTCTCCCCTCCACTCTGGGCAGCACTAAGCCCTCCTGGGACATTGCTCTGTCATGCAAGGGAACTGGGGGATTCCATTAGGTGAGAAAGAGGGTGTCTCCTCCATAAGGTTAAGTTCAAAAGGTGGGCCCCACCTGCCTCACCCTCCCTTAATAACCCTTCTGCAGCCCATTAATAGTTATCTCAGCCAAACCATCTCGGAACTGTTTCTGTTTTCAGCCTAAATCTCTTTTCAAGGTAGTAAGTTCTCAACATTTGCTCTCACATCTGTGTTTTAACTGTCTGAACTCACCTCCTCTGAGGCTCCAGCAGTGCAGGCTTTGGGATGGGGTGGAGGCCTTCACTCCAGCAGACAGCTCACAGTCCCTTTATCCACGCCCTCATGATGGTTTCCACATCTGTAAAATGAAGATCATAGTAGCTACTGCATAGGATTATTGTGGGGGCTAAATGCAATTATGCATTGTAAACGCCAAGTACAATGCCTGGCTCTGAATAAGTGCTCAATAAATGTTAGCTTTTAAAAATAGCACCCTGGATGACTTTAAGGCCAAAAAGGAAAGAAAATAATATTTCTTAAGCTCCCCTACTGGCAAGGCGTAGTGCCAGGTTTTCTTATATGTTTTGTCACTTAATCTTCTCAGCTACCCCTACGATTATACTATACATTTTGATCCCAATTTTTACCATTTTATAAATCAGGAAATGGAGGAACTGTGAGGGCGATTTGCCCAGGATTTCTAAATGAGGCAGACCTCTTTTGGTTGCAAATGATCAAAGCCAACTTGGACAACCTTACACAAAAAGGGACACTTGATGGTTCAGGAAATACAACAAAGTGTTTAAGAACCAAACCAGGCATGGGAAAGGCAAGGGGCAGCCAAGCCTCAGAACAACTAGAAGCAGTGGCTCAGAAGCCACCAGGCCTGTTTCTCTACCTCTCAGCTTTGCTGTCACTGCAGATTGGCTTTCTGCACATGGCAGGGTGTGTGTCTGCCTACATTCCCACACGCCTGTCATCTTCAGCCTTTGCCCACAGAGGACTGATGCCATTCCTCAGTTCCAATCTCAGAAATCCCAGGGAAAGGCTCTGATTGGCTCAGCTTTGGCCAGATACCTGCCCCTTAACCAATCAATTGTGTCCAGGGGGCCTGGTCATGTAAGAAAGTGTCACTTCCCACAGGAACCGCGTGGATAGAGTAGGGGTATGGGCAAGCTCCAGAAAGTGAGTGTGCAGCTCCCAAAAGAGAGGGATATGAGGCAGGCCACAAAATAGTAACACTCAGGTCTCATGGCCTGCAAGTGGAACAGTCTGGATTTCTGCCCAGGTCTGTTGGACTCCAAAGCCCACATTCATTCTCTGACACATGCTGCCTCTCTGAGACTCTTAAGTGTCTATTTGTACGTTAGGAAATCAGGGTTGGTCAGTCAGCCTCTCCAGAAAGTTAAAACAAACTTACTCTCTCAGCAATAATATCCACGGATACTTCTGGCATCCAAAGCAGACAAAGGGCAGCACAGGCTGGGAGCCGCAGTTTCCATCTACTGTGTGGCAGTCATTGTTATCACGGCCACCTTCTTTATTGTCTTTTTAGTAAACTCTGTCCTAGAAAGTAGGATTTTCTGGCTAATAGAGAATTTCTTTAGGTATTATATTTAGATTGCCAATTTTCTAAGCATGAAAATCTTCTATCTACAGAGCTACAAAGAGATCTCAAAACTATTCACTATCTCCATCCTTTTCATTTTACAGATGAGGAAATGATGATGACCAGGGGAAAGTCAGCTGTGGATGGAGAGCCAGACCACCAGGCAGGTCTCATTCCTTGTCCAGTGCCCAGCCCCTCCTTCATTCTGTCTTTCCTGGAATGCAGTACAATACGGTGTTGAATTGTAGTATGTTGTACTAAACATAATTTTGTACACATTTTTATTTTTAATGATCCAAGCACTTTTGTTTTTAGTGAGTAGGAACAAATTTTCTAAATTCTTAACCTTCTCGTAGAATATATCCTACCTCCTGGCTCTACCTAAAATCCTGCTGGCCTCTGAGGATACCACTTTCTTTAAACCCTGGCAAGTATGCTTACTGACCAGTGTAACAAAGATAATGCCTCCCTCCAGAGCAAAAAGCAGGCTGACTTACTGCTTATGATAAAAGATTCAGAGTCCATAAATTCAGGGTTCCTCTCCTAAAAAAATAACCCACTTCACATGTGGGTATAACTTGACCTTCTTTGCATCCTCCTGTAGGAATTGCAACTCAAAGAATCAATACAAATGCAGATCCTCTGGCTGCTGCCATTGCCATGAGTAATATACTGAACTTCATCTCTAACCTGAGTCTCAAGTCTTCTGGCAGCATCCATAAAGCTGTGGCATGCTCAGCTGTTAGCCTGTAAATAGCATAAAACCCCAGACCCTTTACAGTTCTTGGCAGAGAGATGGGATCCATCCTTCTTGCTCCTCAGTGCCATTTCCAGATTACTTCTTCACTCCTCTTGGAATTCCTTACTCTGTTATGTTTCAATCTCGTTGTCAAGACTACTCTCTCTTCATCTCTGTCCACTAATCTTCCCGTCATCCAGTGATATCTTGGGCACCTGTCTCCCCACCCCAAGTCCTGTCATAATTTTGGATGACTTCACAGGCCATGTGAAAAATCCCCCCAACCCTTTAGCCTCCCAGTTTCTGTATCACTTCAATCCCCTGAATGACTCCTTCACTCCACCTCAGCTGCAAACTCCCACTGGCCGTTCTTTGGACATCAACGCTAGCAACTGGCCTATCTCAGAAACCTCAAAAGCCAACATCATTCTTTACTTTGATTATTGTGTTTTTCAGTTCTAAGAATTCTGTTTGATTTTGAAATCTGCCATGTCATTTTTGGGGTGTTCTGTTCCCCACAGGACTGATCTTTATTTCTTTAAACATAGTAAGCAGAGTTTTTCATAGTCTGTATCTAATAATACCAATATCTGAAATCTATGTGTCTGTTATATGTGTGGGTTCCTCATGGTATCTTATTTCTAAGTATATTTAGTTATTTTTGACTGTGTGCTGGCCATTACTATTGAAAAATTGTTTATAGAGGATATCTGTCTGGAAATCTCACCTTAATCCAAAATCAAGGTTTGAATTTCCCTGGACCACCTACGTGGTACAAACCTGAGCTGTAAAACCATGTAAGAATTGGTTTAATTCGGTTCACCTCCTACGTTAGAGGAAATAGTCTTAGAAAGCCCAGCTTATAGTGCCAAAGGCTTCCTATTAGACTCCTACACTTTGTGCTGGCCTTTGGTTTCGATTTTGGTAGACAAAACAAAAATTCAGATTTGCTAAGATGGCAGAATCCTTCAGGGCAAAAGCAGATTCTGTGCTCACTGGCTTCTTTTTTTCCCTTCAACAATGGCCTGGTAATTCCTTATGATTTTACCTTTAAGATGTTTTTATATTTTATGCAGCATTCTTGATTGTTTTCAGCAGGCAGTTGGTCCAAATAACCCAGCTTACCATTACCTGGAACTGAAGCTTTCACAGTCCTCTAAGGATCACTGCCCTTCTAGCATTTTCCTCCACTCATCTCACAGCATCTGTTTTTAACCGGATTAACTGACCTCGATCCTTTGTCTTTCTGGTGGCTTTTCCCATCCTCTGTAAATACATTCAAGTTTCTCCTAAAGATGAGACCTGCAGACCCTCAGCTGCTTCATTTTCTCCACTCCCTTCGTCATATGCCATCACATCAGCCTGTCTTACGAAAACCCTTCATTCTTTTGCCTGATTTTTTTGCCCTTATATCTACCTGGACAAACCGATCCTAAATGGAGCCAGCCTTCTTTGTTCCTATACTCATGTTGCTGGGGACTTCTGCAGAAGCCCAGCCAACCATTCACTGTGGTGCTACTCTTCTTTCATGGTCACAGCCAGGCCCCCATCACCTCCCAGTAGACATCCTCTATGACACAGTAAATCCCATGTCAGTTCTTCCTGGCACTTTGTTAAACTCTCCCCTCTCATGAAGCCCTTTCCTCTTCACCACCCCCTATACTCTGAGATGACGTCACACCTCCTAGTTTACCCAAAGCAGCCACCCCTTTCCGTTTCCTCACCTCCAGTTCTTGTCCACCAGGGCACGCACATCTGTGTCCACCCTTGTCTCATTCTCATCTGTTTCACAGACAGGTTCTCCTTCCTCCTAAGGCTCATCCCCAACCCAGCTCCATTCTCTCATACCTTCTTAGGAAACTCACACCAATAACTGACCTTTCTCTTTCTGGTGGCTTTTCCCATCATCTCTAAATACACTCAAGTTTCTCCTATTTTAAAGATGAGCTCTTTCCTTCACCTCTACAGTCCTTCCAAGGAAGTATTCCTGACCCTGCTCCCCAGTCTGGGGCATTCACTCCCCTTACATCCCACTGTACCCCCAGATGACAAGTCTGTTTCCTTGTACTCACTCCAGTTTCTCCCCAAAAGACAATGAGCTCCTGAAGGGCTGGAACTCTGTGTTAATCATTATTGAATCCCCAATACCTAGCATTTAATTTGTGGAAGGAATGAAAGAATAAGGCCTGGGGTCATTGTTAGGCCCAGCAGCCCCATTAATCTCTATGTGCCAGTTACCAGGGAATTCTGCTGTGTTGGGAGCCCAGCTGGCGGGATGCTAACTTCACGGTATTACTGATGCTGTGCAATTCTTTTCCGTCTGTGGAATTTCTGGCTCTATTTAGTTAGTATCTAATTTGTGGGTTAATAAGTCTTTGTCTGAAGGTCTTGGTGCGCAGCACAGGGCTAGGATCACCTTTCTCAGGCTCCTCTGAGGCTCGCTGTGGGGGGATGAGTGTGCTTTGAGGCACTGACTTTTTGGATAGCTTACAGGATCTCAATCTGGGCATATTACTCATTAGGGTTTATTTACCTTTTGTGGTGGCCTAGAAAAAGCCAAGCTTAATGAAGTGGTTACCAAAAGCTTTTAACATCATATTTTCCACAGAGTTCATAAAAATATTGACAGTGGACTTAACTGCCACATTGCATATTTCCAAGAGATGAACAAAAATTATATAAAGCATATTGATTTGTTGTTTTTTTTTTTTAAATAAAGGCTTCATAGCAAGAATCCTGGAGTGTTCTCATTCACAGCAGCAGCAAGCAGGCCATTCCAAGGGATGATGAGTAAGTTGGTCCTGTAGGCTTGGGCATGCCACTGTCCCTCTCTGGGCCTCAGTTTCCCCACTACAAATAAGAAGCTTGGGGTTGAGCTCCGTGGCTCACTCTGTGACCCCAACACTTTAAGAGGCTGAGGTGGGAAGATGACTTGAGCCCAGGAATTCAAAGCCAGCCTGGGCAACAAAGCAGGACCCCTATCTCTACAAAAACTAAAATATTGAGGCGGGCATGGTGGTGCACTCCTGTAGTCCCAGGTAGTTGGGAGGTGGGGGATGGAGAGTGGGGGAGATCGCTTAAGTCCAGGAGTTTGAGGCAACGTGGCTATGATAGTGCCAGGTAACACAGCGAGATCCTGTTTCAAAAAAAAAAAAATAGCTTGAGAGGTACGAACTCTCTAAGGTGGTTACCGTTTCAAAATAAAATGATGCTATTCTAAGTTCACTCCCAGGATAACACACTGCCTTTGCTTTTAGGGGAGGAATCCTATTATGAAATAACACCCAAGGAATATTGTTTTTATTTCTGAAATGCCTCACAATCAGCAGATGGCCAGAAAGTTCAGGAGAATGGTGACAGTGCCCAGGGCCAATTCAGTGCCCTTTCACGGTTCATAGCCTGGCTTGCCCAGGGCTCGCCTGACTCCAGCTTCTTCAGCTCCCATCTCCTCCTGGAGATGTCTCAACAGACTTCCTCCCCTGCAGTCTCCTCAGCAGGGATAACAGAGGATGATCAGAGATGCCTGAAACGCCAGGACAGGGCAACCTTAGTGGCCATCTGGGCAGTGTGGTTTTCAAAATCACCTGGATGAGTCATGTTGACGCCCAGGCTCCACCTGATACCCAGGCTCACCAACTGATTCTGACTCTCTAAGGTTGAGACTCAGGCCTTGGTATTTTTTAAAAGCTCCTTAGGTGATTCTGATCTATGGAGAAGACTGAGACAACTCTTTTGAGCTCCCAGTCTAGAGTCTCTCAAAATGGTGGCACCCATGTAGAGTTAAGGACTACTGAGGCAGTCTTGGGCATGATCCTGACTGCACCCTCACCACCTGCGTGATGCCAGTGATGCTCTTACCCTCTTGGCGCCCCGGTTTCCTCAGTCGATAAATGTGAGATGCTTGGCACAGTGCCTTGGACGTGGTGAATGTTCAGTAATTGTTGGTTTTCATCATGTCGTTGTCTTTCTCACTATCGTCATCAGCCTTATCAACATCATCAACACTGTCATTTTACCATCATCATCGTCAACATCATTCCAGGCACTGACATCATCTTTCCTCTTTTCTCCCGCTCCTCCTTCTCCTCTTGCTCTTTCATCATCATCATCAACATTGTCATCACCACCAACATCACTATCATCACCAGCATCTTCTTCTTTGTCTCCTCCTCCTTCTCCTTCTCCTTCTTCTGCTCCTCCTCCTTCTCCTCCTC
>NW_022436981.1:2576968-2577823 GCF_009761245.1 Sapajus apella | reverse complement strand
CCTCCTCTTTCTTCTCCTCCTTCTCTTTCTTCTTTTTCTCTTCCTTCTCATTTTCTTTTTTTCTCCTTCTCCTCCTCTTCCTCTGTCATCATCCTCATAGCTATCAGGAGGGCCTGACTCAGCTTATCCTAGAATGTGATCAGGCATTTGTGCCTCATTTACCAAGCCTCAGATTCCTCATCTGAAAACTAACAGCAGTAACAATACTAGCATTTATTCACTGGCTACTATGTGTCAGGCATCGTTCTAAGTGCTTTATGTGAGGAAGGCAATTATTGCCATGCCCATTTTCCCCAGAGAAGGAAAAGGAGGCACAGAAAAGGTTAAGTAACCTTGCTGCCCAAAGTGGTGCCTCTAGGAAGCAATTTAAAAACAGGGGTGAATTCCATGTTCATGGTTAGGAAGAATCAATATCGTGAAAATGGCCATACTGCCCAAAGCAATTTACAGATTCAATGCTATCCCCATCAAGCTACCAATGACCTTCTTCACAGAACTAGAAAAAACCACCTTAAACTTCATATGGAACCAAAAGAGAGCCCGCATAGCCAAGTCAATTCTAACCAAAAAGAACAAAGCGGGAGGCATCACACTACCGGACTTCAAACTATACTACAAGGCTACAGTAATCAAAACAGCATGGTACTGGTATCAAAACAGAGATATAGACCAATGGAACAGAACAGAGGTCTCGGAGGCAACACAACATATCTACAACCATCTGATCTTTGACAAACCAGACAAAAACAAGCAATGGGGAAAGGATTCCCTGTTCAATAAATGGTGTTGGGAAAGCTGGCTAGCCACGTGCAGAAAGCAGAAACTGGACCCCTTCCTGACACCTTACACTAAAAT
>NW_022436981.1:2502469-2576868 GCF_009761245.1 Sapajus apella | reverse complement strand
AAAGACTTAAACATAAGACCTAACACCATAAAAACCCTAGAAGAAAATCTGGGCAAAACCATTCAGGACGTAGGTGTAGGCAAGGACTTCATGACCAAAACACCAAAAGCATTGACAACAAAAGCCAAGATAGACAAATGGGACCTAATCAAACTCCACAGCTTCTGCACAGCAAAAGAAACAATCACTAGAGTGAACCGGCAACCAACGGATTGGGAAAAAATTTTTGCAGTTTACCCATCTGACAAAGGGCTGATATCCAGAATTTACAAAGAACTAAAACAGATTTACAAGAAAAAAACAAACAAGCCCATTCAAAAGTGGGCAAAGGATATGAACAGACACTTTACAAAAGAAGACATACATGAGGCCAACAAACATATGAAAAAATGCTCATCACTGGTCATCAGAGAAATGCAAATCAAAACAACATTGAGATACCATCTCACGCCAGTTAGAATGGCGATCATTAAAAAATCTGGAGACAACAGATGCTGGAGAGGATGTGGAGAAATAGGAACACTTTCACACTGTTGGTGGGAGTGTAAATTAGTTCAACCATTGTGGAAGACAGTGTGGCGATTCCTCAAGGACCTAGAAATAGAAATTCCATTCGACCCAGCAATCCCATTACTGGGTTTATATCCAAAGGATTACAAATCATTCTACTATAAGGACACGTGCACACGAATGTTCATTGCAGCACTGTCTACAATAGCAAAGACCTGGAACCAACCCAAATGCCCGTCGACGACAGATTGGATAGGGAAAATGTGGCACATATACACCATGGAATATTATGCAGCCATCAAAAACGATGAGTTTGGGTCCTTTGTAGGGACATGGATGAACCTGGAAACCATCATTCTCAGCAAACTGACAGAAGAGCAGAAGATCAAACACCGCATGTTCTCACTCATAGGCGGGTGTTGAACAATGAGAACACATGGACACAGGGAGGGGAGCACTACACACTGGGGTCAGTTGGGGGGAAATAGGGGAGGGACGGTGGGGGGTTGGGGAGGTGGGGAGAGACAGCAAGGGGAGAAATGCCAGATGTAGTTGATGGGGAGGAAGGCAGCAAATCACACTGCTACAAGTGTTCCTATGCAACAATTTTGCATGTTCTTCACATGTACCCCAAAACCTAAAATGCAATAAAATAAATAAATGGGAAAAAAAAAACAGGGGTGAAAATAATAGTACTGATCTCATGGGGAAGTTGTGAAAATTAACTGAGGTGTAGGCACAAGCTCCTGCTACCAAGCATAGCACTCACAAGTGATCAGTGTGCATTCTCAGGTCACCCAAGCAGGTGCTCAGGGCCTGCACTGGACAGGAAGTGACTGCCCCTCCTTCTCACTCCCCCACCCCACATGCATACTACCTGTCAGTGGAGCCTGAAATCCCAGCATAAACTACACATCCAGTGGGGCCAGAATTCTAGCGAGAAGAAAAACATGCTGTGTCCCCTTTCCCACCTCCAACCATCATCCCCGGCCTGATCCCTGACCCAGCCGCCTCATCCACACACTCACACACACATCCACCTCTCTAGAGTGACACTAGACCTGCTGGGAACTAAGAGTGAAAGGGAACTGGAGTCCCTGATGTCACCCAAGGGTCAGGTCCTGCCTCCTGCAAGGACGGGTTCCTGAGTCTAAGTCCTCTCCCTGAGTCTCTCTTGGATAAAGCACGTGTGCTAGGCCAAGCCTGGTGGGTTCTACCCAGCATGCAGTCCCCTTTCTTGCAGATGACAGAACCCAGTTTCATTCAGGTGGCAACATGTTTAGTCTCTAGGGATGAGAACTGGTTCATCTGGAATCATTCACTCACGGCCACCCCACTTTCTTGTCAGCGTTGGTGTGGGGTGCCACAAGACCCCACTGTGGTCCATGAGATGTCAGGGGAACTCTCTGGGTGTTTCCGGAAGACGCTGTCCTGCCTGATTAGAGGTGAGGGCAGCATGAGGAAGACTGCTTGTGCCCCACCTCTCACCCCTAGCCTCCTGCTCTAGAAGTCATGTAGTGGAGGGGGGCATGGAGCCATGAGGGAGAGGCTCAGAGAATCAGACACACTGACTCTGCATCCTGATGTCACTGAGCTCCCATCAAACTCAGAACACCTACCTCAAGACCTGCCATGACATAGTGGTAGGTAAATGTAGACCCTGGGGCCAGATCGCCTTAGAACCAGTCGAGTCCTGGCTCTACCACTCACATGAACCCGGGCAGAGTGTGTAACCTGCTGAGGCTCAGTCTCCCCATCGGTAGTAGGGCGACCATAATAGCACCTCCCCATAGGGATGATGTCAAGACTAAATGAATGAATACGTGGAAAGCACCTAGAACAAAGGCTGGCAGGCAGCAGATCCTCCATACAGGTTCCCTATGAGTATGTGAGGTCATTAAATCTTTATTATTTAAACCACTACCAATTAGCCCCTCCATTCTTGCAACCAAATGCATCTTAACTGATACAAATGCCTAATGTCTACTGGTTTCTTGCTTCATTTCACAGTGGTTAGTTGAGCTGAAGCTGAAGATTTTTCCTTGGAAACAGAGTTCTTTTAATTAATCGGTCAATAACTATTTATTGGGGAGGGTCACGAGAGGCAAGAGCCTTTGAGAGATACAAAGACACGTCCAATCTGGTCACTGCCTCCAAGGATCCCAGAGACATGTCAGGGGAAGGAGCAATTAATGCAAGAGGAGTGACCCCAGATGGTGGCCCCAGGAAAGCTTCCCAAAGAGGCAGGATTTTAGTACTGATCAGCCAGCTCTGACCCAGAACCTGTGGAGCTCTGCCTTGGGCATACAATAATGAACATGCTGGCAAGATCCTGTCCTCTCTCTCATAGGGGAGACAGATCTAACAAGTCTGTGCACAAATAGATAAAATAACGGGAAATTGCACGGAGTACACTGGAAGACCCAAACAGGACGCACTGGTAGACAGTTGAAAAGAAAAGGCCACTTTAGGAAGAAGCAAGGAAGGCCCGCCTGAGGAGTTCTCATTTACACTGAGACCTGGAAGGTGAAAAGGAATTAGCCAATGACCACGTGGGGCATGTCCCAAGGACAAGGAACAGCCTGTAAGGACTGTGAAGCAGGAAAAATATCCACTTATTTTAGGAACCCAAAGAAAGCCAGCGTCCCAGGAGCCTGGAGAGAACAGGAGAAAGCTGGGGGCCAGCAGAGGCAGGGTTCCGCCAACCACAGTGAGGAGTCGAGCTTTTATCCGAAGGGCTGTGGGAAGCTACTGATGGTCTTACCAGCAAGGGGACAGCTAGTCCTCCGGTAGGAAGAAGAGGTGGCCTTGGGCAGAAGGAAGGAAAAGTGTCATAGGAGAAAAGAAAAGGCTGAAAGACAAAGTAGCATCATCTCCAAGTGCTAACCAAGGAATTACCTGTAGTGTTGCTTAGACATTCAGCGGGCTCAGGGGCTGGGGTGACTGGGCTATTTTGAAGTTGTCACTCTGTTCTGGAAAATCTTGGAAATTGTAAGCTCTAATAGAAAAGATGATGAGGAATTTTAGGAGGCTTTAAACAGCTTGCAGAATTAAAAACCACCCTCAAATCTAGCACCCACATATCCCCTGAGAAATGTCAGCTGGAAAGCAATTCACCTGGAAGCCACGCGGGGTTGAAGTGGGAGGAGCTGGTTGAGCTTGACGTGGCCATCCACAGACATCCCAATGTGTCTAGTGACAGGGGCTGGCCGCCCAGAGAGTGTTACAGGAGGGCCAGCGCCTCTCCTCGCCAAACAAGAACGCAAAATCAACCACCTCATTGCACATGAAAAGTTCAGTGAGAGTTTGAAGATATTACGACAGGATTTCTGGAAGCCAAGTAAAAACGACCTTGAAAATAAACCACATGCTGCTGCTAATTAATCTTAGTTCCTTACTCTTTCCAATCAGACTCTGAACTATAATCCATCTTCATTACACTTCTTTTAAAGCAAAAATGGTGCATTTCCTCAAGTCTAATTGAGGAAGGAACATTATAAGGCCTAAGGCCATAACTCTCTGTCAACTATCCTTCTGTGCCTGTTCACACATACACACACACACACACACACACACAGAGACACACACTTTAGAAAATTCTACATGACCTGTTTATTGGCAACCATGGGCAAGACACTTGAGAGCCCAAGGATGAATGAGATGGCCAAGTAGGGCGCCATCACAGTCCATGTCACTGTCAGCCAGTAGTGCTCCCCACTCAACACCCGCACCTTGCATGCTTCCACCCACCATATTCCTGTGCACACACCTGGTGGGCAGCCAGGGGCCCAAGGAAGGGCTGTCTGGTCCCCAGCCCCAGAGAATGAAGCAGAAGTAATCTAAGCTGGGGGTGGTCACAAATTGCTCTTTGACAGTGATTTGTTTTAGGATGGCATTTGACCCACTTCCTCTGACCAATGAGACCAAAGGAAAGGTCTGTTGGGGGTTTCCGAGAAAGCTTCTCTTCCATAAAAAAAAGTGATAATCCCTGAATGGTTGAATTGTGTGAGGGTGAGATGCTTATCTCTGCAGCAGCAGGCAAGGTGCAGAGCTAGTGACCACAGAGGGGAAATTTACCTTCCTGTGTGCACCCACCAAGATGTTCCTTGAGTTTAGGAGAACTTCGAAAGAAAGTGTTAGGATGGAGCTGTGTTATCTCAGAGGACTTGGCTGATTGCCATAGTCTAACTCCAAGATTCTGACTTGGGATCCTGAGAAAAGGGTGGGATGGTTCAGGACCCATCTCCGAGTTGGACTTCACATTGTGGGTAGGGACATAGTTGGGGTGATATCTGAGTCTGGTGGTAGGTGTTTCCCAGCTTAGTATGGGTCCTTGCACACATTCTTCACCTCCATTCCTAACACCACCCCACAACCCTAGATGAATCATGAGGTAGAGATGTGTTTTCCCAATTGTTGATGATTGGAGAGCTCCTCCAAGCCTCCCACAGATTTTTTTCCTCCAAGTCAATGAACCTATTGACCATTAAGGAGCTTGTGTAAGATTGTCTGGAGTCTTATTCTCATTCACCCATTCCCTCTCTGCTCCCCACCTGCCTACCCCATCCCATTTCCCACTTATCACTGCAGTTCCTATCAGCCAAACCCTAGAAGGATTCTAACCCCAGTTCTAGTGTAAATGGCACCAACAGTTATACATCACATAGAGAGATATACCAGCCATGGAATTTCCTGCTTAGAATATGTAATAATCCATTCAGATGGTTCCTACTCATCATGTGACCAGCTCAGTTCAAAGGCAATGGCCTCAACCAGCCCTTCTCATTAAGAGAATATCACCACTACAGTTTAGAAGGTGTCAGAGTGCATGAGCACGTGTGATCTCTTAGAGACTATATTCACTCACATTTGCTTGCATGTATTCTCAAGCACAGTGAGAGACCCAGCCAGGGAATAATGAACACCGAGGCAGGGACTGTTGAGCTGCCACAGCCAGAAGTTATTAGAAGGTAAAAGGACTTCAAAGATCAGCAAGACTAACTTCCTCTATATATAGATGAGAAGGTAAATTCAAGAAGGAGAGAGTCCTGGCCAGATTCCCAAAGCTCTGGGCATAAAATAAGTAAAAACAAGTGTGTTGATAGCGGTGTTAAGGATGCTGGTGTTAAGGATGCACAGTGAAGTGGTGGGAATGACTTTGTATACTGTCCAAGGTGAAGCCTTGCTGGTATGGTAGAAGTTCACAAGGTACTGTAGACACTTCTTGGTTGGCTCACTGTAACTCCCCCCGTCAGCAGTAGACACAGCCAGACATTTCAAAGTCCATGTTGGGCTCAAAGGCCGTGTCTCTGCTACATGATCCTGCCACTGGCCACAGCTGGATGCATGACCCCAGGTGGGTCTGGCACATTCTGCTTCTCGGGAATTTGACATCTACTTGAGCATCTGTGGGCTGGAAATCTTTTTGACCATGTTGTGTTCATGGGAGCCCAGTGAAGAAAGGATCCAGACACTCCTGCTGTTAAACTATCAGGGGCAGCCCCATTTCATTCCAAATCTTAGTTGTTCAAGCCTTCCTTTGATTTATGAGGTACTCCCATGGATCCTCTAACAAATTACTGTCCATTTTTCCTTTGCCTAAGCTAGTCAAAGGAGTTTCTGTTGTATGCGACCAAAAATAAAACAAAAAAGCAAAACTAATGGACAGGACAGTTCTGGTATTCCCTGGGTGCCCTAGTTCGCTGCTTCTTGGACAGCATGTTTGAGAGGTCGATACTGAACTAAGTTAAGTCACATGGCCTTACATCTGTGACTTCTGTCTACTGGGGCAGAATAAGTAAATGGATAAGGCCACAAAGCATCATGAATCTAACATTTTAAATAGCATGTTGAGTTTCATTGAGAATATTTAACATTGTCCCAGAAAGACAACATTTTTATCCACAAGATGCTTAAGCTCAGGGAGAAGGGACCAGGGAATGGGTCACCCATTCAGAGACTCCAGCCAGATCTCCAGTCTCCAAATCCAAAATTCTTTCCATGCCCCATGCACCACAGCTCCAAGAGTTAGGAGACTGGATCTTTAATCTTTGTTCAGCCACAAACTCACCCGATAGCCTTAAACAAGGCACTCTGTCTCTCTGGAAACAATTTCCTCCTCTGCAAAACGGAAGCGTAGAAATAAATTACTTCCAAGTTCCTTCATAACTATAAAATCCCCCAGTCCTATTAAATCTGTCATCAGAAATCTGCTTATTCCTATTTGGGTACCAATTCCAAAAATGGCCCTTCTGCAGTGGGTCACATCCCCAAACAGATTATTATCATGCCCTTAGCTTAGGCCTTTGGTGGACAGTCTCCAAGATGGCCCACAGTGATCTATTCACACCTTTGTGTAGTTCTTTCTTCACAAGTCAAAACTGGTATGTGTGACTAATAGAATACTATGGAAGTGACGGTGTGTGATTTCTGAAGCTAGGTTATAAAAGGCATTGTGGTTCCCCCTCGTTCTCTTGGATCACTCACTCTGAGGGAAGTCAGCCACCATGTTGTGAGGACACTCAAGCATTCCTGAGGACAGGCTCGTGTGAAGGAAGAACTGAAGCCTACCACCAATAGCCAGCACCAACTTGTCAACTAAGTAAATAAGTCACCTTGGGAGCAGATCCTTCAGATGACTGCAACCCTGATCAACACCTTGACAGCATCCTCATGGGAGGCTTCAAGTCAGAACCACCCAGCTCAGCCACCCTTGCATTCTTGACCCACGGGAACTGTGAAAAACAGTAAATGTGTATTGTCAGTTTAAGCCACTTAGTTTTGGGGTAATGGGTCACACAGCAAAAGATAAGTAATGCCACCTCTAAAAATATTAACATGAAAATTAATCATTTAACATGAATATCAGAAATTCTGATAAAAGCAGCAATAATCACAAGATTGTTACAGTATTTTTTTCTTCTAAAATTCCAAAATGCTTTCAAATACTTGCCATGATTTTCCTTGAGAGATTAGATGAGGTAAGGAGGAATCTAGGAGAGACTCAGTCTCTCTTCTTGCTACCTGAGAAATTTGTACATTGTTTTTAAATTATAATAGGTTTAGCAAAACATTGGTAAGCTAATGGGTGCTTGGCAGTTCATTATGTTATTCTCTTTACTTTTGTGTACACGGGAAAAATGCTCTGTGCTCAAAAACATCAAAATTGTTAAGCCTTTACTAAGATGGGTGGGAGGGGGAGAACCGAGCTGTAGGCCTTGCCTGTCTCTCCATCCTTACCTGCTAGCCCTCTACCCCAGTCTCACTTCACCCCAGTCACACTTGCTTCCTCGCTGCTCCTTGACGTGCCAAACTCACTCCCCCATACAAGTGTTTGTACCTGCTGTCCCTTCTGCTTCTGGCCGAGGAACCCTGCCTTTGGCTGTCCACCAAACTCATGGGCACACGACCAAATTACATTTCCCAGGCTCACTTGCAGGTGAGATGACCATGTGACCAAGTTCACACCAGTGGTACATGAGCATAAATGGTACCTGTCACATTCAGACTGAGCCACAGAAAACTCCCAAGAGTCTCTTTCAAGTTCTTTTACCTTCCAGCTAACCAGATGGTGATGCCAGGATGACCTTGGAAGCCATAATTTGAAGATGGTAGAGCAGCCATCAGCCTGGGTCCCTGAGTCTGTGTGGAGAGGAGAGCCAGCCCCTAAGTCTAAACACCAGCTCTGAAGGACTGTTGAGAAATCACCATGTGCCTTATTTTTGAAGCCATTTGATTTTGAGGGTCTAGTTAATGCATCAGCTCAGCCTGTAACTAAGACAAGCCACATTGCTCTTGCTCAGATACCATTTGCTCAAAGACTTCTGTCTCAGCCAGCCTGAGCTGGCCCCTCCCTACCCTCCATTTCTCGACCTTGCTTCCTGTTGTCACAAAGCCCTTCCCCCACCTGCAGTTATGTATGTGCATGCTCAGCTGTTCACGGCCAGTCTCCTCTACTAGAAAGTGCACCGCATGAAGGCAGGGACGTTGCCCATATCCCCAGCAGCACCCAGCACATAATAGATGCTTGCCCAATAAATATTTGTTCAAAAAAAAAAACCACAATATTTATTTGTTTATGGCCAATCTGGGATATCCTAAAGTATAAATGGACTTAGCAAACTGGTTTTGAGGCCCAGTGGGGGCCACGTCTCCTAGGGAGCCTATTAAAAACACCAGTGTCTAGGTTCTGTGCCCAGAGATTCTCAACCTGTCAGGTTTGGGTACTGAGAGGAGACCAATCCCTGTGTGTTGATGCATGACCAGGTTTGGGATTCATTGCTCTAACTTTGGCCATGATCTGCACATGCCTCTCACATATGAACTATAGGAAGATTTGCACTTGAAAAGGAAATGACCTTTGTCCAACCTCCAACTGCCAAGAAAGATGGAGACCAGCTCCCAGGGCAAGGCAATGCTCCACACGGGAGAGTGGGTATTTATTTAGGATATAGACTTAGGCATAATGGACAGAGCCTTTAGCTGTCAGTCACCTGAGCATGGTAGATGTTCCTTTCTCTTTGAAGTAGAAGTCTAAGTTGGGAGAGCAGCTGGGCCCAGTCTCCTCCCATCTTGCTGTTCTGCCATCTGTAGAGTGTGCCCACCATTCACATGGTCTAGACCAACATGTCCAACACCCAACCAACAGGGCTGGGGAGTGACACGTGCTCGTTCCCTCTAAGGGCACGACCCGAACACTGCATACATCACTTCTCTCCATATTCCAGTGGCCAGAACTTGGTCACATGGATGCACCTGGCTGCAAAGAAGGCTGGGAAACAGAGTTTCTCTTCTGGGTACCATAGGCTCAGCCAAAAGTTCTCTGATAGGGGAAGAAGGCAACATGGATATTAGGGGACAACTCACCACCTCTGCCACAGAGACCATGTGGCGCTGCAGAGAAGGGAACAGAACCGAACGCTGGTATGAAATTACTGGCCTAGGAGTCAGACTGCTGATGCTGCCTTAAGTCTCTGCCCTCGGGCCTCACAGGGAGACAGCTGCTGTCTCTACTCCTGAGTGTAGCACAGTGATGGAATGGCCTCCAGAAGCACAGAGGACAGTTGACCAATGCATGCAGGGGGTTAAGAGGGCTGTTCCCAAAGGACACATTTCCACTGGGCCCAGAGAGGTGAGCGGGAACTAGGCAGGGAGGAGCTCAGGCAAACAGCCCGCCTCAGCAGAGACCAAGCACGCAAAGAGCGAGAAGCCTAGAAAAGCCTTCAGTCTTCACAACAGGGAGAGAAATCCTGGATTTAGGTTCTAGAGAACTTGGGGGAGAAGTAGGAGGTGTGCTGGTAAGGCAGGTGGGCCCACTCTCAGGAGCCAGGCTGCCTGGGTTCAAATCCCAGCTCCCGACTTTATAGCTGTATGACCTTGGCCATGTCAGCCGAAACTCTCCAAGCATCAGCTTCCTCCTCCACAAATGGAAATGAGTAATGCACCTCCACCCTAGGCTTTTGTGAGGATTAAAGGGGTTCACAGGGGGGAAGACCTGGAGGGAGTGCCTGGCCTAGCGCGCCTGTAAGTGCCAACTGCTTTGGTTATTACCCATCAAGGGGATTGGCTCGATCCTTGGTTTCTTAAGAAAGTTTTTTCTAGAAAATTCCAAGCTGTCTTAGCTATACTGAGGAAACAGAATCTCACCCCCACACCCACTATGTCTAGAATGCAAAAGAGGGCAGCTGGCAACGTGACTGGCAGCATTGGGAGAAGGGGGGACAGTGCCCATCTGCTGTTCCTTTGCTCGAGAGCTTGGTGACTTCTTGGAGGTTGGCTTCCTCACTGCCTCCAGCTGTTCTTGCCAGTTTTACAAAGGAGACAATATCAGTCAAGACCGAGTGTGACCCCAACACCCAACGAGGGTAACCCTGGCTGGCTCTGCTGCTATTTGTAGAGCTCAAGGAAGACCTTCCCAAAGGACAAATGACTGGTGCCTCTTCATTCATCTGCTGGTTTTCCTGCTCACACTTAGCCAAAACCGAAAGGCATGGAGCCCTGACTTTTCGTGGTGTTTGCAGTGGGTATAACAAACCAGTCACTGCAGGGTGGGCAAGAGGAGGGTAATGCCTGCTTCGTGATGCAGAAAGAACAAGGCCGTGGGTGAGAAAGAGCCAGCTTCAAAGCCCACACTCCCTCATCAGCAGAGAGTGACTGAGCCTACATTAAGAGTGAGGCACTGGGCTTTAGGGCCTCACTGTTTCTTGTTAGGGAGAGAATGAGATAACATAACCTTCAGGTGATCAATAAAGGGTAGCGGTTATCATTCAGCACCCAGAGAGCTGATTATCCACTACTCCAAGAAGGGGAGCCATGCCTGGGTGCCTCGTCATCTGCTGCGAGTTTCCCAAGGCCCTACTGGATGGGGATTCGGGCCCCCATGACGCCACCTGACCAGATACAGCCTAAATGGCCATTCCCTGCATGGGCTACCCAAATAGGCACAGAGAAGGGGAGAGAGGGAGTAACCAGAGCCAAGGAGACGCTGTACACAACGACATTCAACAGCCCCAGGCGCAGGTGTCCCAGCCAACTGCCGTCGAGTGCCGGCTCCTGTGCTTTTCAGAGAGACCCTCTCTGCCTGCTCCAGGGTGGGCAAAGACACAGCCGCCGAGAAACTCTATAACTAGCCTGTTTCACTCCATTACCAAGTTTTATAGCAAGTAAGGGAACAGGCTTTCCACACGCACGTTCTCCCCAGTGCGCAATAAAGAACGCCCAAACACCGGAGCCAGCGTGCAGTGTATTAGAAGTTTTCTGTCCTCCTCAGACTCTGAGTGTCTGCCAAGTCCCATAAATTAAGCCAACGTCTCTGGGCTCAGGAGCCTGGCAGAAGGAGTACCACGAGCAGGCAGGGCAACCAAGTCCAGAGAACAGAAAGAACCAACGCACAGCAGCCTGGCCGTGGGGGAGGGGAGCTGCTGCTCCTGGAACTTCCCGGAGCCACCCTCAAGAGTTCCCAGCCACTCCGCAGGTCTCTGTGGTCCTGGTTTTCAAAGGGCTGTCCCTGGACAGGCAGCATCAGCATCACCTAAGAACTCACAGAAATGCACATTCTTGGGCTCTTCCCCAGACCTGTTCTATTAGTAACTCTGGGGCTGAAACTGGCAATTTCTGTTTTAACCACCACCACCCCCTCCCCCACCACCCCCATTCAACCAGCCCTCCAGGTGATTTTGATGCTCACTGAAGTTTGGGAACTACTTCATTAGAGGCTTTCTTGTTTAACTGAAATCACCAACACGTTGGCTGCGTGACAGCCAGGATGAGGAGAGGCGAGAGAGGCACCATGAAGGCAAAATAGAAGGAAGTTTTGTTTTTTTTTTTTAAGAGACAGGCTCTCACTCTGTCACCCCAGCTGGAGTGCAGTGGCACGATCACAGCTCACCATAGCCCCAAGAGGTCTCCTTTTTGATATCAGGCCATAGCCACTTGGGGAGGGAGAGGATTGGAACCTGGGAGAAGTTGGGATCCACAGGAACCAAACTCCACCTCTCTCACCTTGGGACAGGTGGGAGGCTGAGCAGGCGGATGAACAAGGCAGGGGCGGCTGGAGAGGCCACACTGAGGAAGGGCAGTGACCGGGCTGGGCATGGACACATTGCCTCGAGAACCCGCGTTGGAGCATGCCTGTGCCAGGTGCTTCACGCCCGTGCTGCCACTTGACACCCACGGCCAGCACGGAGCGAGGCACTGCTGCCCCATTTTGCCAAGGTGGAGGTTGAGGCCCTCGGAGGCTGTCACGTGGTCAGACTTGTCCAGCAGGTCCTTCCCATCATCCCTGCCCCATTGCCCCCCTGGGTGGCGGCTGTGGGGAAATCAAGGTGGAGCAGGAAGAGAAGGGGGAGCTGCCCAGACTGTTGTCATGGCAACAACTCTCTCCTGTACCTTCCCTTGATGGTTTTCAAGAGTCTTTTCTTCTCTCCAGAAAACCCCGCCCGCGAGTCTCAAGTTTTGGCATTCTCAATGACTGCTTTGGAAGCCAATAGCTGGACCAGCAACTGCTTCTTTCCCCTTGTGTCCTGCTCAATCAATCTTCACCCACAAGGCCGCGTGGACTCACAGGAGAAGGTCTAGCACCTGGCAGGAGGAAGGAAGTGCAGAACAAGAGCTCACGAGATGAACTCATCCTACGTTTCCTGAAACAATTTTACTACTGGGAAGAACCTCAGAGGTGATCCTCTCTAACCCTCTCGCTTTATACATAAGGTACAGAGAGGGAAAGTGACTTGCTCAGGGTCACATAGCAGATTGGTGACTGAGCTGGGCTGGGATCTGGTCCCAGCACTGTCCCAAAGTGAGAAACACTTTACATAGCATGGCCACCTACGGCTCTCTCCACAGGTTAGGTGGAGTTGGCCACTCTCTTTGCTGTGGGTTTTTTTGCATTATTCTCTCATCTCATCTATGCTGCATCAATGTCGACGTCTTCATTCCTCCTTCTGAAACATGGGCTGTGTATTAGCCAGCGTGGGCTTATTCTGTGGGAACAAGCCACCCCCAAATCTCGGTGCTTTAGCCCCTACAAGCTTATGCTTCCCTCCTAAATCCCTCCCAAGTGGGAATCAAGTCCTCCATGAGCCCCATGTGTTTGAGTCCTGGTAACGTCTGCCACAGCCCATGACAGAGCCCATGTCTTCACTGTGTGTGACACATAGAAGTCACTCGGCCACTACTAGAATGTGCAAATAAATGACACAAAACAAGAAAGGAATGGAGGGGACACAGGAGGGATGAGATTTTTCCCTGGGCCTGACTCCTCTGCCTGGTGTGTCATTTAACCCCCAGGAATCAGGGGAGAATCGAAAGGGCCAGAGACTCAGGATCCATAGCTATGTGATAAAGTCCCCACTTGGCCACCAACCCGGCTGTGTGGCTTTGGACACGTCATTTCCCTTAGCTGGACAGTTCTCCTACCAGTAAAGGACACCATGGGGCTATTAGAAGGTAAGTTCTAAGTTCTCTGACTGCTGTGACATTGTCCATCCCGTATCCCACCAGGAAGAACCCTGGGGACGAGCCCTGGCTATGTGAACAAGCAGCTGCAGCTTTAATGGAGCAAGTTCAAGGACATGTCTTAGGGAAAAATGACACAAAGTCCATATATTGTAGATTCTGAGTTAGTTGCCATTATGACTCAAGAATTTCTAAAGGTAATGTAAAATATGTTATTTGCCCCAAAAGGATAGGCATTATTTAAAGAGGCACTGGAGATGGTACCCTCTCCTGGCCCAGCTCCTCGGGGCAGTTCTGTACCAGACCCAACACCATGCGCTGCACATATGTTTTATTCTTTAGTCCTCACAATGCCTTGAAAGCAACTATAATTTCTCTCCTTTTGGAGTAAGAAACAGAGGCTCAGAAAAGCTAGGCTCACACATTGGGCAAGTGTGTTTTGAGGCCCTACTGGGTGCAGGCTCTGTTCTAGGCTCTAGGGTTATTTCTGTAAACAAACAGACCAAAATCTCTGCCCCCTGGAGACAACACTCTAGTGAGAAGACAGGCGGTACTAAATATTCAGCGGGCGCAAAAGTAATTGCAGTTTTTGCCGTTACTTTTCATTCCTTTGAATACACTCCTATCACTCTACCCTGCTTCTCCAAACACTATTTTTCACTCGATCTTAGCTGAAAGGCCGAGAAGCAATCAAACGCTATTTCTCTTCATAGCATTTGCCAATCCATGGGCCAGGTTGACAGGCTGCTACTGGTTGGCAAATGCTATGAGGAAAAATCACCTTTGGAGAGAAGCAGGAAAGGGTGGCAGGAGTGCATACAGCAGGGCGGTGGGAGCAAGAGAAGGGTGTCACTGGGGTGTCACCTGCATCAGGACTGTGCAGAGGAGAGCCGTGCTGCCATGTGGCAAAGGGTGTGTCCGCAAAAGTGAGCTATAAATGCAGGGCCTGAGGCTGCACAGAGAAGCAACTATGAGGCAGGTGCCCCAGGATAAGATGAGCAATGGAGAGGGCAATAGAGGGACAGGGCCAGAGGGAGCAGGGTCCGAGTGCAGTGAGGCCTCGAGAGGGTTCTGAGCAGCAGAGAGGCATGGGCTAACTTGGTTTTTGTCAGGATCCTGCAGGCTGCCATGTCCGTGCAGAAGCAAACTGAAGGGTGTGGTTAAGAGAGTGAGAAATAAAGGTGATGGCCTGGGCTGCAGCCGCAGCAGTGGAAGTAGGAGACACAGGTAAGAAAAAAGTCTATGTGTTTCTCCCGCTGTCTACTCTTATGCAACATGACACTCTGACACCAGGTTTTCCAGCGGACACTGGTAGGTGTCCTCCAATTCAATTCATTTCTGGCACCATCTACCAGGAAGTAGCATCAGATCCCACAGGGTGAGTGCTCAGCCCTACGAGACTGTCCCTACTTCAGACACCAGTCACAAGTAGTATATTGTCACCTATACTTCTGACCAACAAGTTATAAATTGGAGCTTTCCACCACCCCTTCCTTCAGTTCAATTAATTTTCTATAACAGCTCACAGACTGCAGAGAAACACAGTTGCCATCAAGGAAAAAAGAGAATGCAGAGAAACACTTGACTCAGTCTCTTAGTCCTTTTGCATTGCTATAAAGGAATACCTGAGGGTGAGTAATTTATAAAGAAAGAGACTTCTTTGCCTCATAGTTCTGCAGGCTGTACAGGAAGCATGGTGCCATCATCTGCTTATGGTGAGGGTTTCAGGAAGCTTCCAATCATGGCAGAAGGAGAAAGGAGAAAGGCATCATATGGTGAGTGAGGAGGAAAGAGAGAGGGAGGAGGTGCCAGGCTTTTTTAACAATCAGATTTTGAGGGAACTAACAGAGCAAGAAGTCACTCATTACTACGAGGGCAAGGAAGGCACCAAGCCATTCATGAGGGGTCCACCCCCATGACACAAACACCTCCCACCAGGCCCCACCTCCAACACTGGGGATCACATTTCAACAAGAGCTGGTGGGGACAAATATCCAAACTATATTACTTATGTTTACTGGTTTCTCAATAAAGGATACAGATGAACAGCCAGATGGAAGAGATGCACAGGGCAAGGCATGTAGGAAGGGGCACGGAGCTTCCATGCCCTCTCTTCCATGCCACACCATCCTCCAGGCACTTCTACACTTTCAGACATCTGGAAGCTCTCCAGCCCTGTCCTTTGGGGCTTTTATGAAGGCTTCATTACACAGGCATGATTGATTGCATCATTACCGATTGCTGATCAACCCGGCCTTCAGCCCCTCTCCCTTCTCCAGAGGTGGGGGTGGGGCTGAAAATCCCAACCCTCTAATCCCGCCTTGGTCATTCTAGTGACCAGCTCCCATCTTGAGGCTATGCAGGGGCTGCCAGGCATGAGGGGTGGGGAGGACAGATATGTATATTATTAGAAATCACAGTATCACAGGAAGTGATGGGGAGTGGATATATTCCAGATATAGTCTGAAGATAAATGCACATCATTTGCCTACAGATTGGATGTGAGTATAAGAGACAGGAAAGTCAAAAGTGACTTCAGGAAGTCTTTAGTCTGGCAACCGGGAAGATGGTGTCCTGGTTACCTCTTGCTGTTTACCAACTACCCCAAAACTTAAAACAAGCATTTATTTTGTGGGCCAGGAACTAAAAAAAAGCTTGGCTGGGTAATTTGCCTCTGTTCCATGTGACATCAGCTGGGGAAGCTGGGGTGAAGATTCTACTTCCAAAATGGCGCCCACACACACATGCAGCACCTGGGTGCTTCCTAGAATCTTGGTCTCTCTCTCTATCTCCCTCCCCACCCCATCCCCTCTCTACTGTCTCATCCTCTAGGGCTCCTCCATGTGGCTTGGGCTTCTCGCAGCACAGTGGTCCCTGGATAGTCCCACCTCTTATGTGGGGATGGCTGGCTTCCAGGTGGAAGTAGAAGCTGCCAGGCTGGTTAAGGGCTATGCCCCAAATTGGCACCACATCCCTTCTACCATGTACTCTATAATTCAAAGTAGTCACAGGGCCTGGCCTATGTCAAGAGGGTAGAAAAATTACCTTAATGATGGGAGAGTGGTAAAGTCACATTGCAGAAGGATATGTGAGATGAGGGGTATTACAGTGGCCACTTTTGAGAAATATAATCTGGCACAGATGAAGTTAGCATTTTTAAGATGGGGAAGACAGCAGGGGGTGGAAGAAGGGGAGATCAGAGCTCAGTTTTAGGCTGGTTAAGTCTGAGAAGCCCAAAGGTTATCTAACACAGATGGAGAATGAGGTCCCAAATCTGCCTTCAGCTACACACTGGCCCACGCACCCACCCGCCAGGCCTTTATAGGACAATCAAGACCTCTGCAGCTGCCCTTTCAGTGGCTAAACTGTTTTAGAGAACATTTATAGCTTTCTGCTGGGGAGGACAGGAGAATGGAGATAAGAAGGGAGACAAAGACAGCTTCTTCCCAGACGATGGCAGGCCATTTGTAGTTACCATAAACCCAGCTGCCAGCTCCATCCAAAGCCTCAGCACCAAGGTGTTGTGAGAAAGGCTCTGAGTCAATGAGAGGCAGCTGGTTGAAGCATTTCCCAGTTTTTCATATGACTCATAAATTTGTTACATGGTGAGGAAATTCCCTGAAAGCTTTTTGGCAGTCTCATCCAGTCTGACCAGTAGCTAAGAAACACATAACCTTCCAGTTAAGAAAAGGAAAGAAAACACACAAGGCTTTGACTCAGGGCTTAAATGGAGGGTCACTTTAAAAGCTTTCCTTCCACTGAGTTCACAACAGCTTTCTGGGAGAGATCAGGGATTTATTAGGAAGGTTTGCAAGTTGCAACAGCCTCTAAGCTGGAGACAGTTCATACGGGTGTCTGTGTGTGTCTGTGTGCACAGGCACATGCCTTGAAGACCAAGCCCCTGCCTGAGGCAGACAAAAAGAGAGAGGCTCCCCTGGCAGGCCTTTCTCTGAGTACTGAGAAACAAGTGGCCTTCTCCCCAGACGCACTGATGGCCAGGCCCACACCTAGCGAAGCCGGGGCCGGGATGCAGCAGAGCTGGGAAGTCCTGCTTGACTCACTGTTTTAGCCCATCTACTGCTATAAAGGAATACCAGAGGCTGAGTAATTTATAAAGAAATTCCCACTGCCTCCAGAACACTGCCCACCTTTGGGGTTCGTGTGACAGAACGGAGTAGAGAAGCCACCAGTCCCTTTCCTCACAGCACAGCTTTCAACAAATGGCCCACCAATTTGTTAGAAGCCAGGATGACGGTTACCTATGAGGACAGTGGGACTAGGAGGGACGAAGGAGGCTGGCGGGTTCCCGGGGCACTGGTGACATTCTGTTTCTTGTTCTGGGCAGTGGTCAACAGACGTGCTCACTTTGTACTAATCCATTGAGGTGTTCACCAAATCTAGTGATTCTTTCTTCTTTTTCTTTCTTGTTTTTTGTTAGTTGCTTTTTGAGAGAGTCTCACTGTCGCCCAGGCTGAAGTGCAGTGGTACGATCGCAGCTCACAACAGCCTCGATGTCCCAGACTGAAGCAATCCCCTTGTCTCAGCCTCTCAAGTAGTTGGGACTACAGGCATGCACCACCAAATCCAGATAATTTTTTAAAACATATTCGATAGAGACCAGGTCTCATTATTGCCCAGATTGGTCTTGAACTCCTGAGCTCAAGTAATCCTCCCGCCTTCACCTCCCGAAGTGCCAGGATTACAGGTGTGAACCACCATGCATGGTTCTCTTGTTCTTTTTAAAGCAAATGGCATGCTATCTGACATCTTGGCAGCATCTGATTCTGTCAATCAATCTCTTCTCTCAGCTTATAGGATGTGGCTTCCTCAATATGATGTGTATATCTCTATATGTGT
Organism: Sapajus apella; assembly: GCF_009761245.1. Taxonomy (NCBI): domain Eukaryota; kingdom Metazoa; phylum Chordata; class Mammalia; order Primates; family Cebidae; genus Sapajus; species Sapajus apella. Next base: position 2,558,547 of record NW_022436981.1, on the reverse strand, counting down.
GTTATACTTCAGTGAGCCTCAATTTGCTCATCTGTGAAATGGGGAAAGCAGTAAACACCTCGTGGGGGTGTGATAAGAATCAGAGACACAGATAGAAAGTGTCTGGGGCAGTACCCTCACGTGGTAGATACCCACAGCTGCTGGAGCGACACGTGACACTGTGTGTTTACATCATGACCTCCTGTGATATGACAAGATTGTCACAGTGACCCATGGCTTCTTCCCTGCCCTCTCATCTACTCCCAACCATTATCCCCAAGGTCCTGCTAGATTTTTGGCATTTGTAGGCTTTTCATGGGTTGGAGTTTTCAAATTAGAATTACTAGATCAAAGGGTTAAAAAAAGTAAACATTTGTATATACTGGTTGCTTAAGTTGCATTAAAAAACAGGAACCTTGAAGACCCAACGAGTGTTGCCAACATCTAATAAAAAGCAGTGAGAACATCCCAGTGGAAGAAACTTCCTGTGCAAAGGCAAGGAGATCTGGAAGCAAGGGAGAGATGGAAAGGCACACAAGCTACAGGAGAACCTGAGTGAGGACAGACACGGTGGGACACAGGGGCGGACAGGTAACCGTACAGCTCCTGGTACAGAGTTCGGATTTTACTCTGAAGGCAGAAAGGAAGGCTCTGGGTTTTAAAATAAGTGTCGAGCTTGGAGCTGCATTTCAGAAAGAAAGCAGTGTGGAGGGTGGGGATTGAGAGGAGGGGGCAAAATCAGGAAATACCTAGATCATTTTTTTAATTGTGGCAAAATATACATACAAAATTTAACATTCTAACCACGTTCACGTGTGCCGTTCAGCAGTGTTGAGGATATTCACACTGTTGCAGAACCAATCTTCAGAACTTTTTTATGTTGCTAAATGGAAACCCTGTACTCATTCAACGCCAGCTCCCCGTTTCCGCCTCAGATCACTTTGATGGGACTCATTGACCTCCTGGATGTGGGGTTGAAGCAGAGAGAGAGGAGAGGAGAGACTCCCAGGTTTAGGGGTTGGATAGCGGTGCTGTTAGGTAGCAGTGGTTACATAACTGGTTAGATAGCAGCACCATTAACCCATTTAGTGGATACAGGATATTTCTGTTGTCTACCACACATCACAAACCATTCCAAAACTTAGTGATTTAAACAGCAAAGTTTTATCATTGATTTGGGGGGCCAGCTGGATGTTTCTTCCGCTGGCCATGCCTAGACTCACTCACTTGGCTGCACTCAGCTGGAGGATCAGCAGGGCTGGAAAGTCCAAGTTGGCCCCACTCTTGAGCCTGGAAGCTGGCACTGGCTGTCACCTGAGACACCTCAGTTCTCCTCCATCTCTCATCCTCCAACAGACAGACGGGCTTCTTCACATGGCAACTGGCTTCCAAACTCTCACAATGCCTTTTCTATCACATTCCATGGGTCAAAGCAAGTCACAAGGGCAGCCAGATTCAGGGGAGAGGAAGTCAATTTCACATTTCATAGGAGGAGCTGCAAAGATGATGTGGCCCATATTTAATCTGCCACATAGGAGGACTAGGTTTCTCAGGAGAAAAAAAAATGAGTTTATGGTCATAGAGATGGAAGCAGAGGCTAAAATTAACTCCGAGAAAGAGATTTCCCCCAACCAAAGGGAACCATAACATTTAAAGGAATTGAAAGGAGAGGAGGGAGAGATGGACCTAAAAGCTACTGAGGCGGGGTATCCAGGGGTGTAGAAAGAGGACTGGGAGAAAGCTACGTCCCAGAAGCTGAGAGAAGAGAGTGGTCAACAGAATCACATGCGGCCAAGATATCAAGTAGCATGCAACTTGCCTACAAAAAGAAAATAGGATTATTAAATACGGTGACTGTAAAAACTCTAATAATCATAGGGAGAGGACTTTGGTAGAGGGCTAAGAATAAGACACGGAACTGCTCCAAATGATGAGTCCAAAGGCACTGAATTGATCCTTATATCCCCAGGACAGCTCACATGGGCACATGAAAATACTCATGGTACAGCCTCCCGATAAAAGGATGATTCTTCCCCACTGACATCAGGCTCGGCCACGTGACCTGCTTTGGCCAATAGGATGCGAATGGAAGTGATATGTGCAGAGTTTTAAAAGTCACACATGGTTTGATGATTGTCCTCTTTTTCTGTCTACCTGGAGAATGGCACGTCCCAGACAGGGGCTGCGACTTCAGCCTGGATCCCAGAAGAACGGCAGTGTCATGGCCAGTGTGTAGCTGACATGGAAGGCTACTGCCATAAACCACTGAGTCATTGGGGTTGTTTTTTTTTAACGAATATGACCTAGCAACAGCTCATTGATACGGACTCAATCAGCATTTGTTGGATTCTATAACCAGAGACAAAGCCATGGGAGCCCAGAATGAGGAGGGCTTCAGTGTGACCGAGGCGATGGTCAGAGAGAGACTCCAGAGAAGGGACCCTTTGTGCTAGCCCTTGAAGTGTGGCTAGGATTTAGAGAGAAGGGAACTGGGGTAGTGGTATATTGATGTCTGGTAATCAAGACCATGCACTCTTGGGTTCTTTGTCAATGTTATAAACTCTGCATAAGAACTTTCTAATTCCTTGCTTAATGGTATGCTTTGGTTCTCTTTTGAAATATGCTTCAAAAACCTTCAAAAATGGCAAACAGGGGCTGCATATTAATGGCTTGGCCCAGCTTCTACATAGAAGGTCCAAATAAAATTGGAGTTTCACAGCAGAGAAAATAAAGAGGGATCCGAAAAGAGCTCCAGATTCTTTCCTGAAAAAGGCTTCTCTCTGTAAGAGACAGACATCTGACGCCCAAGAGAAGCTCGTCCGTAGAAGCTCAGCTCCCTTTAGAATATGGGCAACTAGGACCTTGCGGGAATGGGGGCTGGTTGGCAGGGCTTGATACAGCTCCACTAACAGCCTCCTCTCCCTTCTCAGGACCTAGCTGGCCCTGAATTGCAGCAGGAAAAGGCATACTGTGAACAGGTTGGAAGCTAAACCCTCTGGAATTCAGAGGATGTGTTCCAAGGCCTTTGGTGAGCACATTTGGTGGGGGGAAACTGTGTGCATGTGTGTGTTCGCACACACACAAGCACACACGTTCAATTTAGCAGAGGAAGTCAAGGCAAATAGTTTAATCACAACCATCCCTTGAGGCAATTTGAAATAATTTTCTCATTAGAGAATATAACGTGCAGCATGACTAATGTTCAATCAGACGGTAGTTCCAGCCCCTCGCTCACCGCCATTACGCGGGCTCTGTCCTGATGAATGGAGGGGCTTTCTGTCCTTCCTTTTTAGGGCTGGGGCGGTGGCAAGAGTCTGGTGACGGGGAGGGTAGGGAGAAGGGAAGGTCTTTTTTCAAACATGAACATGAGAAATGAAATAATGGGAACAGGGCTGAGGTGGACTCAATTGAAGCTGGAGACAGCGCCCCCTTCTGGGGGACCGGGATGCTCGGGCAGGGCAGTGGTGTGCAGGCTCCACCCTCGACCCAGGCCCAGCTGGGAGCCTCCGTTTCTTCCTGTGTTCCCAGCCATAACCCGTCTCTCTCCCCACTCCACCTCTGCTCTCCCCTGTCCATCTGTCTCCCTGTCTCTACTCCTGTGTTTCCTATTCTCTGCGTCCCTCACGGTGTCTGCCCCTGGCTACGTGGGCCTCTGTTTCTTCCTCCTTCCGTCTGCCTATCTCTCCTGGTGTGATGCGTGTGTGGTCTTTGGACCCAGGAATGATTTGGGTTTTTCTAAGGAAGCCCTTAAAAATAACCCCGGGCTGGGCGCAGTGGCTCAGGCTTGTAATTCCAGCTCTTTGGGAGGCTGATGCAAGAGGATTGCTTGGCCCAGAAGTTCAAGGCCAGCGTGGGCAACATCATCATGAGACCCTGTCTCTACAAAAAAAAAAAAAAAAATTAATTAGCTGGGCATGGTGGCACGTATCTGTAGTCCCAGCAACTTGGGAGACTGAGGCAGGAGGATCACTTGACCCCAAGAAATTGAGGTTGCAGTGAGCTATGATCCTGCCACGGCACTCCAGCCTGGGCAACAGAGTGAGACCCTATCTCAAAAAAATTAAAAATAAAAATAAATGAGAAGCCCAGCTTCTCTCATCCCACTTCAAACCATACCCCAGGATGTTCACATTGAAAGGGCTCTCAGAGGTTTTTTGGGGGCCAGGATCCAGGAGCCATCCATGTGGGGCAGCCAGATCCCAGCATCCCTGGGCCCCCTAGGTGGAAAGTCCTGGGTGGGGTCCCGTGGCATCTGGTGCAGCCCTGGCTCTCGGGGCCCTTGGGCAAGTCAGCTCCCGAAGGGCCAGTGCTCTAAACCTGCGGGCCTCTTGGAATCCTCCTTGCTGTGGGGTCGTGTGGTGCTGCAGCCACTTCTGACCTTGGCGCTTACAATGTCTGTCATCAAAGATTCAAGTTCAATGAAGGCATACACACCACGTGTCTCCCCTCGACTCCCCGCTTTACCCCTTAAAAAACCCCTAGACACTTGTGATTTTAACTAAACTAAAGCCTCAGTGCTCAAGTGGGGTCCAGACCAGTAGCGTGGGCGTCGCTGGAAAGCTTGTGAGAAATGCAGACTCTTGGGCCCCACCCTCCAGCCATTGGATGAGAATCTGCACTTTAAGGAGGTCCCCAGGGCATGTGTGCACACATGGGACAATGAGAAGTGCTGGTCTAAAACGCTCTCATTCCTGGAAGAGGCAGCCGTGAGGACGTGGTGAGGGCCTGAGACTGGGCCTCAAAAGCAAGCTGCTCTGCTCCATGCTGGCTGTGTGGCCACAGGGACCTTCTGCCCTTCCCTGCTCGGTTTTTGCATCTGTAAAGTGGATGGCTAGTGCTTGACCTACACATACCAACTATCAGATGGAAGTGAGTTTCTCTAAGTTAATTGGGCACAGTTGGGCACACAGTTAACACAGAGGTGTTCACTGCCTCACGCCGTTTGTGATAGTGGAAAAAACAGATACAGTCTAGATGTCAACCAGGAGGAGGTTAATATGAGACTGGTATACACCCAGATGACACCAGACAGTGTGATTAAGAAGGAAAACAAGAACCGGATGCTCGTGATCTCCTGCTGAGTACGAAGGCGGGATTATAGAGCAAAATGGGTGGTGTGACGCCAGGCACGTAAATAAAAAGAAACCACACATATAGTTCATGTATGGATAGAAAAGTCTAGAAGGTTATAACCCAAACTGTGTTCACAACAAACTCGAAGATAAAGGGAACTGAACTGGGAGCAGGGAAGAGGCTACTGCTTTCTCAATATTGTTTTAAATCTTATTAAAATGGATTAGAAAAATATTAGCATGCTGTATAAATTTGAGATAATATTACCATCATTATTTATAAGGTAGCCATAGTAGCACTAGTGACTTTAGCCAGGAGAAATAATACATGCAAAACGTCGTGTCCCGCTCTTTTCAGTTCCTAACCTCTCCCTGGGGCCAAGACACAGGGGCCTGAAGGCGCAGGAATGGCGAAGCTCCAGGAGGTTCTCAAACTCAGCCCCCGAAGGAGGTGCGTGGCTACTTGAATGAAATACCCACAGAGGGTAGGACGTTTTCCGATGAAAGCATTCCCCTACTGTACATGTGTCTCTACTGAAATGCCAGTGGCCTATGGCATAATATCAGTTAAAATGGCATCTGATTTAGAACAAATTTGCATCATGCTCAGACATTGTGAGTATAATATATCTGCATCTCACGGGGCTCCACAAAGTCCTGACTCCCACAGCTGCAGACAGCAGCTGGTGAAGGGCTAGGCTAAGGGGTGCCAGATGAGGGCCTGAGGGCACTGCAGGAGAGTACCACGCCTGGCAGCCCAGGAAGCAGCCCCAGAGAGGAAGTGAACCTCGCACGCTCCTCTGCCTCTGCCCAGCGATGTGCAGGAAGAGCAGTCTATGCAACTTGTCAAAGAAGGGAGACAATGGCAAGGGTCCTGGGGCCCCCAAATCACACCACCAATGCCGCCCACTTAGACCCGCAGGGAAGACTGAGCCTGGGTTTGAGGGACAGCAGAGGAGCCCAAGGGGAGGCCAGAAGGGCCCATCCCCAGCGGAGAGCAGGGTCTTGGAGGAACTCGAACCCCCGCCCAGGGCTGTGTCAGGCTGCCTGAGGGCACGTGCAGGCAGCCAAGGGCTCAAGTCCAAGAAGCATTTCTGAACATGCTGCCAGGTGAGGCACGAGCTGGGAACGGGTTCAGGCAGAGGAACAGGGGTGCTGAGGACTGGGTGGGAATGGGAGTCAGGAGCAGGCTCGGTACCAACAAGCCGTGGGCACACACAGAGACTGGGTGTTTACCAACAGCCTAGCACACAGTAGGTGCTCAGTAAACAGCGGCGCACCCCACTTCCTCCCTCTGCTGCAGGGGCTCCTCCTTCCTGCCACTTGGTGCTTGAGGGACTGTCTCAAGTCCAAGGACGGACAAGCCCTGATCTCCACTAAAGCAAGGAGCCCTCTCTCACCAAAAGGAAAGAGCCAACTGGGGCCCCAGGACCCTCTGGCCAGAACCCATTTCAAAGTCACTTCTGCGTGTTCATCTCAGGTAGGCTGCCAGATAAAATGCAAGTAAAATATTGCATGGGACATGTTAATACTCAGAAATTATTCGTTATCTGAAATTCAGATTTAACTAGGCATCCTCCTTGGCTTTGTTTGCTTCATTCTTGTTTTGCGTTATTTATTTTTGCTACAGCTGGTTAATCAAATCTCAGAACAATCTTACCAGCAGACGGCAAATATATGACTATGCCCACACTATAAAGAGGAAAGCGAGGTCCGGGATGTTTGTGCTCACCTTCTAGGGGGCAGGGACGGCTCTCGGGTTCTCAGGCTCCCAAGCTGTCCTTTCCCCGACACCAACAGTTCCCCATCTGCCCATGCAGCATCTGAGAAGCATATTAAAAATAAAATTAAGGCTGAAGACGAAGGTTCTCCAAGATACACCCCAAACTGATGGTGCCAGTGTCGGGGGGACAGGCACGGCAGGGAAACGAAAGGCTGGGTGCTTTTGTTTCATGGACTCCTCGTTGCTTGAGTATGCACCGCTTTTGTGATTCTAAAACTAAGAAAATAAATGAGCAAATGCTCCGTATTGGCAGGAGACAGGGTGGGTACACTGGGGGAGTGGAATCCAGCACAAGGAAATGAGCTAAGCTAAGTGTTTAAAACTATTCTAGAGCTTTCTCACACACTTGGGAACCCACCTCGAGGAAATAATCAGACATGCAGACAAAGATTCCTTTATGTGCAGCCGGCACAAACCACGCTTTCAAAAAATATGAAATGTCATGGGAAAATACTCCTGATGCCCAAAGGAAAAGGACACCAGCCTGAGTGTGCAGCACGGATGCGAGTATAAATGAATGCACAGGAAAAGAGCCTGGAAGGAAAGGAACGTCGCAAAAATGTTCAATGCGAGGATCTGAGGGAGGGAACATTATGGCTGACATCTTCTTAATTTTCTAGATGAACAGACTGACTGAAGACATTTTGAAAGAAAAAATAGAGATGCTTGAATCCTGCATCAGATAGACTAAGCCAGAATCTCCGAAGGCTATGAATGCTAGAGATCTGTGCAGCACTTTTAAAGTGTTTGGGCCTCTTCTTTGTCTACACCACACCAGTGCTTTATAACTAACTGTTAAGAATCCAAGGCCAAAAGAGGGCTCGCTCCTGCCTGTGCAAGACTCTGTGGACTTGATTCGCTTGGCCCCTGCAGGTGGTTCTAAGGGAGGGAGCAGCAGGGCAGAGGGCAGCCCGTGGACCAGGCAGGGCCCTTCACAGGCAAATGCTCCCTGGCAGGTGACTTCCTCTGACTTGGAAAGAAAGAGATCTCCATGGACCTATGAAAATCGCTTTGCAAATGAAATGGAAAACAGGGCCTTGGAGATAGCCCACCCCGAAGCACACCCCTGGAGCCGCTCACCTGGAAATACAGTTAGAGCCAAACGCACAGCACCACCAGGTGTCATTTGATCAGAGTCGCATCTGTGAGTTGACAAAGTAACAAAAACATTTCACGCATCACTCTGCCATGGGGCTGCCATTTTGAAATTTAGAGTCCAGGAGGCCCTTGCGCTTCCCAAAAAGAAAGGCGTTTGGGCACGGTCCAGGCTAGTAGCTGATGAGGCCCTTTAATCACCGCAGTTTAGAGCTGAGTGGTGCCTTGACAGACAGGAGACAGAACACGCAAACCTGAACGGCCCCAGGGCAAGCTGACCCTGGAGGCCTCCTCCCACCCCTGCTGGAATCTCTTCCCACTCCCCCACCTCCAACTGCCCAGAGTCCTACCATAGCTTCCCCCAAGCCTGGGTCCCACTGAAGATCCGTTTAGCAGAAACTCTCTCTTAATCAATCCTTTCACCCACAGTGCTAGCCCCTCAGTGGACAGGGCTCAAGTACGTAAGCAGAAAAAATCAGATTAATTCACGCTAAGGTGTGATTGACTGATGAACTGACCCCTGAGAGCCACAGGAAATTGACTAACCATGGAGAACACCTTGGCCCCAACCTACACTGGGCTTTGAGGCTCCCGCGTCCTCCTGAGAGGTTGGAAGACAGCAAGGTTCCTCTGGACAACTTCAGCCCTTGAGAAGGGAGGCTTCTTCCTGGGTCTCCTTGGTGAGCATCCGCAGGCCCGAAGCGCTGAGGAGAAACTCTTGGGGCAATTACATCAGCACAGGACGCCTTTGTTTTGAGCTAAGGCTGGTTTTCCCACAAGCGACTGAAATAAATTAGAGCGTTTTCAACGAGGGCGGTTGAAAGCGGTACTCTTGGAAAAATCTCAGCAGCTGCTCTTTATTGGATTATAACTAGGAGCAAAACACCCCAAACCACACAATCGCCTGCAAAAGAGTGGGGGCGGGGGGAATCAAATCAAATACAACATTGTTGTAGGCTCTGGAAAATGTTTCCCTAGGAAACTCAGCCTGGGAACCTAGTCAATATTCTCTTGCTCAGCTGAGAGGGGAGACAGACACTGCTTCTCGGGGGTCAGATACAGTTTGTCTAGATACAGGCAGCCAGAGACACCGGCAGACAGCCACACACAGGCAGGCTGGAGACAGGGGACAGACGCCCCAGTGCAGGCTGCCGTCGGAGGGATGCACTGAGGCCCAAGGAGAATGTCCTGTCTGCTGGGGTGGCTCAGCCCAGAACAAGACACGCCAGGCTCTCTGCTGAGAGGTCTTTAAAAATAGGTAAAACCACCCTGCTTGTGGGGTGAGTGCGGCCCATCGTGCCCTGGAGCCCAGAGGTGGGATACGTTCCCTAGGAAGTCCATGGAGGTATTAGATCCATTATTGGTATCTAATTGGGCAGACAGCCTGAGATGGACAGAAGGAGCCAGAAGACCAGAAACCTGGCTGGGTCTAACACTGCTACTGCTTAGCTGTATGAGCTCAGACAGCCCTTTCTGTTTAGCTCAGCCTTCATTCCCTTGTCCATAAAATGGGTATAATCTGAGAACACACAGACCACATAGAGGGGAACGGCACACGCTGGGGCCTATCGGAGGGTGGAGGGTAGAAGGAGGGAGAGGATCAGGAAAAATAACTAATAAGCACCAGGCTTGATACCTGGGTGATGAACTCATCTGTACCACAGACCCTCATGACACAAGTGTACCTATGTAAGAAGCCTTCAGATGTACCCCCTGAACTTAGAATAAACATTGGAAAAAAGAAAAGAAGCAGAAATGAGCACCCTCACATTAGTCTTTCCTCTTTCTATGGTGGAGGTGGGAGATTGTTCAGAAGCCCCAAATGAGAAGCAAAAAGAGACAGAAGTCAGAACAGTGGTTGCTTGGTGGGGGGTGGGAATGGCCTGGGACAGGGGCAGAGGGAGCCCTCCGGGCTGATGTGAAGGCACTAGATCTTGACTGGTGCTCCTCCGAGTTCCTCCGGCATATGCGTTTGGCAAAATTGATCAAGCTGTACATTTAAGATCGATGCATTCCACTCTACGTAAATTCTACCCTGGTTTTTTAAAAAAGAGAAGGAAAATGAAAGCGCTGAACAAGTGAAAGCTACTTCTGCCATAAAGGAGGCTTTATTGGCCTGCTGTGAACAGGACACTCTCAAGTAAATAAAGTCTCACTTTGCCCTCGGATAGGAGATTATTTTGAAGTTCAGGTTCAATAGTTTCAGAAAACACATATGTTTGTGTCTAGTTCGAACTGGTTTGGTAGGTATTTAAGAAAAAACATTAGTTCAATTCAGAGTTCAGTCAAAAAATAATAATATTTGGATTCGGTTTCGGGTTCAGTGAATCAGGGCACTGTTTTCCAATTTGGGGGTCATGGTTCGGTTCAGTTCAAGTTCTTGTTAGAACAGCCCAGCATGGGACCTGGCCCCTGGGACACGGCCAGCCTGGCCCACCAGCCATTGTCCACACACTCCCACTCCTTCCTGGTGGGCAGCAGTCAAGGGGGCCCTTTCCAGCCTCTTTCCTACACTTTCCAAAAGGAGAAACCAGAACTTAAGAGGAAAAGAAAATAGTTAACTTCTTTGGCAAATCAAACCTTAGTCTGTATTCTTGCACACAGGGGTGAGGCAAGACTTGGTCCCTGAGATGCTGCCACCCACCAGGAGGAAGAGTAAATAATCATGGCATTGGGGCAGTTTATGCCCTGGGCCCTGGGTGGGTGGGGGCTGCTATACCCTTTTGTAGGTGGAGGAACTAAGGGAGGGGGTGTGATTCACCCAGTGCCCCAGTCAGGGGTGGAGGCTATGCTCACACTCAGGTGTGCACAAGCAGTAGGAAGAGTATGAGAAGTCCCCGCAGACCACCCCGAGCACGGCGGAAGGGGCTTACTCCTCCCAAGCCCCCATTGCACCCTCTGTCCCCGGTTCGTCCCAGCAGGCACATGTGTGTGGTCATGGCTTCCCTTTTCAGCCTTGGCATTTCTGCTTGAGAGAAAAGGCTCCAACTTCTATTTCCAAGATTCCCAGCAGAAGCTGGCACAATGGGCAGAAGACAGAGCTCAGAGCTATTGCTGGAGGTTTCTGGGAATATCATTGATGTGGTGTGGAAATAAGCCTCTAGAGGAGCCTACAAAAAGGAAGGTTACCTCCCACCTGGCTCTCGCTTGCTGCCCTCTTCCCTCCAGCCTGGCACATACCTCCCTGAGCCTCAAATACAGAACAGCCTCCAGGAGACCAGGCCTTTAACTCTGCCCCCTGCCCACCTCATCTCCTGCTGTCCCCACCTTGCACCCTACTCTCTAGGGTGGGGAGGTTTTATGCCTCTGTGCATTTGCACATGTTCTATTTCTTCACCCAGTCCGCCTGTCCTTCTCCTTGTCTTCCTGTATAACTTCCCCTGCATGCTTCCCGGGAAGAGTTGACCACTCTGAGCACAGAAGGGACCAGATGGAGAGGGCATCACCCAGGTCTCAGGTACCTCTCACTTCACTCCTGCAAAAGGGCTATCAGTCCTTGATACAAACACCCTCTGCTGGCAGGACGGTCATGTACAGTTGTGCAGTTTATGCACTGCACAAATGTGTCCAGCTAAGGAGGTTAGTGGGGAATGAACTCCACTTGCAAAGCTGTGCTGCTGAAGGCTGTGCCCATCCAGAGAGGGCACTTTTTCCTAATCCTCCCTGTCAAGGCAGCAGCATCCCTGCCCAGCAGACCTGCAGATCCTGGGGTAGCCACCTGGTGCCTTGACCAGCCGCCTTGATACCCTTGTCACTCATCCTCACAGTGACTTGCAGAGGGGCCTGTCTGCTGCTGGGCTGGTTGCTTTCTTCTGTAGGCACTGGAGGGCTGGGGCTTCTCTGTAATAGTAGCCCTGAGCACAGCCTCCAACCTGCCCGCTGCCTGGCTGCTACAAGAATGGATTTTCCCCAATGAATCGAGGGCCCTGAGGTCCCTTTGTTTTGGTTTCCAGGCTCAGGCTAAATGTCCCTCCAGCGCCTGTCAGAAGCTGACACCATTTCATGGCCCCTGTGGAGGTGGCCAAGGCTGTCACTGCCCACGGAGGCCTGGGTGAACCTCTACCAGCGTCTGCTTCTACCTACGCAGCCCCCATCCCACCCAGCCAGACACTGCCAGGTCCTGGGCTCACCAGGCTTAGGGGTTTGGTCCTTGTCCTAAAAGATATTTTAGATAAGCGTCTGGGCCATGGAGGAGGTACCTGCAGGTATCAGGGCCTTCTTGGCGGTGGTATCTCCCTTCCAAGCCCTGTCAGCCTGGCTGTGCCCCCTTGGCCTGGCCCAGCGTGTGCTTTTCTGCTACCTGTGCGCTGAGCACGGGCTCCTAAAAGCCCCCACGTCCCTTGTTCCCAACGTGCTGCCCCCCTCAGACCTCCATACCCTGAAGGGGTTCCTGGGCTGCTGCCCCAGTTCAGTCGACCACCACAGCACACAGCATAATTGTCCATGCCCACGGCCCACAGCTGCCTACCGTTTGGGCATCACAGATTCGCACCGGTGAAGGCCACTTCTCATCTCTCAACCCCGGAGGCATCCAGGAGAAAGAGCATGGGTCCAGTGGTCCTATATTCAAGTGTCCATTCGTCCCTCCCCATCCAGAGAGTTTGGGCAGCTTGTTTAGCCTCTTCCAACCTTCGTTTCTTCTTTACAGTGGGTAGATAACACGACCACCACTGTGGGTTCCGCAAGGTGAATCCTGAAAAGCGGCTGGTGCCCCGCCTGAATGACCGACTTGTTTTGGGTTGCCCAGGACTTTCTGAGTTTAGCACCAAAGTGGTGCATCCGGGAACTGCTCAGTGATGAGCCAGCTAGAACAGCTGTTCCCCTACAGCCGCAAACACAGCAGCCGCTTCCTCTTAACCCATCACTCAGAGGAGCACCTGACAACCTGGGCAAGACCATCTGGGAAGCCTTCGGAGTAAGGAGAGGCGGCCGGGAAGGAGGACTCAGCGTGCCAGACCCAGGCTGGGGCCCACTTTATCACACCTACCAAGTCCCCTTCAAGTTGCCCCATGCCCCTGCAGGCGTATGAAGTTCATAGGGCTGTGAGCCCCACAGCTCCCAGGGCAGAGTCCGGCGGGCACTGGGTGCCCAGGAGCCCCAACTGCTGGGTGCTCCCATGTGCCCTGGCCAGGCCAGTGAGGGAGGGCACAGCCCAGCAGGCCTCCATGGGGTCCTCTGGAGGGAAGGAGGAGAAGGGCTTTACCCCTTTCCCTAGGCAGAAGTGCAGGGAAACAGGCTCCTAACCCTGCTGTAAGGTAAAGCCTGTGAAGAGGGAACAAAGCCGTTTGTTCTGGCTCCCCGTGTCTTGCAGCCGTGGCCAGCCGTCTCTGGGGCAGCAGTGACCCCTGCTGGCCACCCGATGCACCTCATCCCAGATTCCCTGCGGGAGCCCCGTTGCCGGCTGCCCTAAGGAAGCTCGGGACCTGGTCAGCCGCAGAGGAGAGGCCAGTTCACCCAACCCTGTAGCCCTGGGGATGTTGGCTGCAGACAGGCAGCTGGCTGGAGATGCTGCTGGAGCTGAGGGCTCTGGGTCCTTGGGGAGGGAAGGACAAGTGGCCACTGCATCTGTCCTCTTTGGAGCATGGGCCCCGCATAGCCTTCAAGAACGAGAAGGAAGAGGGACGTGGGCAGAGCTGAGGGCGCAGGCAGCTAGACCAGCTTGCGGTGGCAAGTACCCTCTCCCGAACTGGCCTATTTCCTCCTCTAAATGCCCAAAGAACACATCGTCCCCCACAGCACTTCTTGATTCTAAGATCAATCACTTTCTCAGAACCTTCATTTTCTCTTTGTTTCACTCCTAGTACTAACAGCTGGTTTTCTCTTCAGTGCCTCCTGCAGAAGCAAATGTGTCTGCAGCTCATGAGCAGGATGGGACGTACCTGGGAGGGTGGCACCACAAAAGCCACATGGGGGCAAGGGCACCCTGTCGTCAGCCACCTCCCTGGTGGCCAGCTGACCACTGCCCACACTCCAGCCTCAGGACAGCAGCTGTTCAAAAACCAGGCCTCGGCAGAATCTCAGGCTCTCACGTGCCTCAAAGGCCAATGGTCTAAGCTATTCCTAGTAGACATCTGGGGAAATCGAGGCTGGGAGAAGCAGAACGGCCTGCCCCAGATCTCAGAGCTGGCTCAGCCTCACCCTCTGTGCCTCCCACTGCTCTGTGCCTGCTTCAGGCTTCCAGAAGAAGTCATGTATTGTGTTTGGGGATGCCTTGACATCAAACAGAAAAACTGAATACAACAGTAAATGTTTATCCATAGGGGGACTGATTACACAAACAATCTATATCCACCCACTAGAATGCTGTGAAATACCACACTGACCTTAGGATGGCCACTCCTGCATTTAGTTTGTGACTGTGAACAGATTACTCACCCTCCCTGAGCCTCTGTTTCCTAATCAATAACGTGGTAATACAGTAACATCCTTCTAAGGGTTCATCTGAGTTCCCCAGGACTTCATGACTTTACAGAATATTTATTTATAATAACTCCTTTTTATATATACACACACACACACATTTATATATATGCAGATTACAAAACAACATATGTGCTTATTCTCAGGCAAGATTCTGAAAAACGTAAGGTGGGGAGACTTGAAAAGAGCTTCATAAAGGAGTTTTCTTATAGAGCTTAAGGAAATTAACAAGGGAAGGGGGACCCGTAACCATCCCCAGGGCTGAAGGGTAAAGGGAGGAGGTCATTATGGGAATCCAGAGAGGGAAAACGTGTGAAGGGGCCACCTGACAGGAGCTATGACTCCCAGCGGAGGGCTGCCAGCAGCCTCTGACCACAGGGCCTGACCTGGCACATAGGGAGCCAGCGAAAAGAATCTCCCAGCTTCACCTCTTGTCCCCCCCAGAGGCTGAGCCCTTTGATGCAGTGCACACTGGTCAACTTCTGAGCAGAGAGTAGGGTGGAGGAGGCAGGCAGGGCAGAGGCCCATACAGCTTGTATGCATAAGAGAATGTCCAAAAGAGACACCCCAACATATCAAACTGTGTTCGTCTTGGGTTGTGGGCCAACTGGGGTTGCCAGGAGTACAGGAAATGACGCTTGGATCTTTTACTTCCTATTTCTCTCTCTTTGCATTTATAACAACTAGCAGATATAAAATGTGTCATCGGCAGCAGTAATTAAAATGTCCCATTTGGGGAACAGCACCTAGATTTCAGTGACGTCTGGTGGAAAGAGCGCCATGCAGGGGTCCACCATCTCAGCAGCTGTTCAAGAAGTGCCCCTGTCCTCCCCTCCAGCCACCGCACAGAGCTCCAGGTCAGCTCCAAGTTGAAGGGCTGTACCGCCTGTTGGGCTGCTCTGCACCGTTCTACTTAAATGAGGCGTGTGTATCCACAGCTAGACAGTGGCCACCTCAATGTCCTTTTCACAGCCCTGGGCTGGGCACAGGGGAGGTGCCCGGGAATCTGTGGCCACGACAGACTGATAGAATGTGCCAGACCCGTGTCTCACCAGTGGGACGACCTGCGGGGTAAGCCATTTAACTTCAGTGTCCTCACCCCTCAGGTGCAGAGATGGATGAGGTGAGCAAGGCCTCACCTTGCTCACCTACCAAGGCTGCCATGAATTGAAAACATTCCGAAAAGGCAAAGGCACATGCAAAACCGATGTGTCGGGAGCAACGCGCCTGGATTCATGCACCTTTGCAAATGCTTTTCTTTTCAGTGTAAAAAAAAAAAAAAAAAAAAGGTGTGTTTAAGAAGAGCGATTACTTCTCTTCATTTCCTGCCCTCTCCCCTTCGCAGGGGCATGAGACATTTAATTCAGGGTCACAGATTCTGTTTCTGTCTAGGGGAGGCAGGCCTTGGGGGATTGGCCCCCTTTAGGAATTTATACTGGGGGAAATATAATCCAGTGTTTTCCAGTCATCATTTAGCAAAGAGTTGTCATCGGAGTAGTTCCCTCCCAGCGATGCTGCCTCCACTGTACCCCCTCCCTGCCCCCTCGAAGGACCGACTTGGTGACTCTCTTCATAGTTATGAACAAGCAAATCTGCGAAAACTTAGGAGGCCTCGGCTGAACCAAAACGTTTTTCAAAGAAACACTTTCCAGCCCAAGAAAGGTAATATCCTGGAGGGCTGCCCGCCTTCCTGCAATTAACTAGAATACCACCCAACGGCGCTTTTGTTGGCTACCATTTCCCATGGAAATACCTCAAATGCTTTTCCTCCTGGTGGTTCAGCAACTAGAGACATGGAAACAGACTGCAGCTCTAAAATGGGACCTTTGTCTTTTCCTGTTCAAGCCACAGAAGGGCAGCTTGGACCAGAGAGCCCTTCCTCTGCCACTCACGGCAGCCTAGGCGCAGGCAGGGGGCAAGGGTCCTGCCTCCCGGGGGGGCTCTGGGCCCAGGCCCTGAAGCAGCATGGGAGGGGAGGGGCGATGTCAGGAGGAGGGTCTAGGGACTGAGACTCTACCAAATGTGTATTCAAGTCCAGCCCCACCAGAGGGCCTCCAGCTCTGTGAACTTGACTGCTTGACTGTACCTCCCTAAACCCCCAGGCCTCCACTTCCCTATCTGTTAATTAGGGAAGCAAAACCTTGCAGGGCTGTAGTGAAGATTAAATAAGGTAACACTTGTGCAAGCTCCTGATACACAGCAGGTGCTTGTTACAGAGTAGTTTTCATTTTATTCTTTGGGTTAGAGTGTCTGCTCCACTCTGTCTGGTTAGAGTGTCTGTCTCGTTTTAAAATACAGATGCTGCAGGAGGAATCATCTTTGAAGGTTTCTAGAAGCCTATCAGGAAGAGGAAAGGAGGTGGTGGTCAGAAGAACCAAGCCACAGAGCAGCTGATCTATCCTGTCACGGATAATGGCAGAGAGATCCTCCAAAGAAAGCGTTAAGGCCTCTGAGCCCCCGGAACCTAATAATGCAAGGGCTGTCCCCTGACCATGCGGTCTGTACCATGCCATCAGTGACAAGGACACTCAGAGCTTCACCACTAACGGGATCCAGAAAAGGAACTGGTATGCAAAGCATGTCCCTCCAGCTTCAAGCCTGCCGTGCGTGTCCTCCATGACCTCAACACACACCGCTGTCCTCCCTCCCGGCCATCCCCAACCCTTGTCTGCAACTGCACTGATGCTCAGTTATCAGCACCAGGCCTCTCACTTCGCAGAGGCACAATCCTGTCCACCTAGAGCAGCCTGCAATAGCAAAGACTTCTTCTTGACTGTGATTTTATAAAAACTGCTTTCCAGAAACAAAAGTCAAGATGCCAGATTTACAGAGGCTTAGCAGCTGGTAGCCCCGTTTTAAACACGAAGTAAAGATGAAATTCAATTGGCCAATGTATTATTTGCTAACTAAATTATATCTTGAAATGTAATACATCCAACTTGATAATAAATAGCAAATGAATACATTGTTTCAGTCCAAAAAGGATCAGAGAGAATATCAAATGAGATGATTCAGTGAGCAAAAGATAACAGGAGTCATTTTATGTTGGACAAGATGACCTATCCAAAACTGAGTGTCTGCACCTGAAATTCCACCACTAGTTGTTCATTTCTTTAATCTGGAACTGTACAGTTTTGAAAATGTTCAAACTATGGAGGAGACAAGTAAATGGAAAAAATGGGATGGGGAAAAGGGAGTTTGCTATTGTTTACAAGGAACATGAACATAGAGACATGAAGTAATTTTGTTATTTTATGACTCATGTTATCTTTTGCTCACAAATCATCTCACTGATATCATCTCTGATCCTTTTTGGACTGAAGCAATGTATTCACTTGTTATTTAATAACAAGTTGGATGTATTACATTTAAAGACAAAATTTAGTCAGCAAATAATAAATTGGCCAATTCGATTTCATTTTTACTTTGTGTTTAAAACGGGGCTACAAGCTGCTAATCCTCTGTAAATCTGGCATCTTGACTTTTATTTCTGAAACGCAGCTCTTATAAAATCATAATCAAGAAGAAGTCTTTGCTATCTCGGAGCAAAACTTTGGATGTATGCAGGTCCTTTGATCGTCTTCAGGGAAGGAACAATGCTGAGGCCCAAATCAAAAATAAAATAACTGAAGGCCAGGTGAATGAAGAAAAGGCCGCGGCACACATTTTTGTAAAGAAAACTCACGAGTGGTGGCATTCACACCACGGGGAACAGGAGCAGCCACAGGGACGTGATAGCAGGGCAGGGGCGGGCACAGGAACTGGGATGAGGAGTTTGGAAGGTAAAATTTGTATAATTTGCAATTTTGCTAAAGAATGCTGCTGTTGCCAAATGACATTTTAGTAGTTTTCTTTGTTTATGCTGATTTTTTAAAGATATACTCAAGTCTTTCAAAAATGCTTTGGATGATCCAAATTGTCTCTTGAGAATGTTTTTAATTTAGTACAGAGAAGTATAAAGAGTAATAACCGTGCTCATACTCACATCACCTTGAGTTGAGTTCATTTTTTTTTTTTTTTTGTAGAAAGCGATTTATTTAGAGAGAGAGAGAGAGAGACAGCTAAGTCTCACGCTGAGTGAGAGAATCCAGAAAGATGGGATCCAGGAGAGAAAAGCAGCTTCCACACTGAGTGGAAGGGAATAGAGAGAGATGGAATTTAGGAGGGGAAGACAGGCTTCCACGAGAGACTGCGGAAGGGGACCCTAGAGGGGAAATCCAGGAAAGAGAAAGATGGCTTCCACGAGAGTGTTCGTGGAAGGGGACCCGAACATGGAGTCCCGAGTTGAGTTCATTTTTGGAGGCCAAGGCAGGTGGATCATTTGAGGCCAGGAGTTTGAGACCAACTTGGCCAACATGGTGAGATCCCTGTCTCCACTAAAAAATACAAAAATTAGCCAGGCATAGTGATGCACACCTGTAATCCCAGCTGCTCAGGAGGCTGAGGCAGGAGAATCACTTGAACCCAGGAGGTGGAGGCTGCAGTGAGCCAAGATCACACCACTGCACTCCAGCCTGGGTGGCCAGAGTGAGACTTCATCTCAAAAAAACAGAGTTCTTCATTTTCACTGGGCATGGACTGCTATAATCGTGCGTATTCAGCTTTTATTACAGATCCATGACAAGGGATCTGTGTTTGTGTAGTGCCCAGCTGTACTGGTTGGTGCTTTGATTTTTGGTGAATGGCCTTGCCACCTCAGCCTTTCCCCGGGGCTCCTGCACCTGCCTACAATCCAGCAACTAAAGAGTTAATATCTGTCACTGAGGCTCCTATAACCTAGGTTACTGTTCCAGAGGGCCTGGCTGGGGTGCCCTAGCTGGGGATTCCCTGCACCTACCAAACCTCTGAAGCTCCTGTGCGAGACTGTATCCCAACATGCCTCCTTGGCACAGCAGCCTGGACTCCTTGGCAGTGGGGCGGCCATCCCCCGACCCCCACACCTAAAGGCTGTGGCTGCCCTCTAAACTGGAGCTCCCCATGGCATCACCCTCACATGGCCATGTGTGGCACTGCAGCCTCTGAGCTCTGCCAGGCGGGACAGCAGGTAGCCAGGCAGTAACTGGGTCGTTGCTTGTCAATGCGGCTGGTTCTGACAGCAGAAACACCTGTGTGGCAAGAGGAGGGATGCAGGCCCAGGTCTGTAGGGACATTGAGGGCCTCATCCCCTCAGGGGTAGGTCCCTCATTCCACAGTCCCTGTTGAGTTTCACCTTCTTTTAATAAAACACGTATTAAAACATTGAAGCACATGCCCATCACTGGCATTAAGAATCTAAACTTGGCCGGGCGCAGTGGCTCAAGCCTGTAATCCCAGCACTTTGGGAGGCCGAGGCGGGCGGATCACGAGGTCAAGAGATCGAGACCATCCTGGTCAACACGGTGAAACCCCGTCTCTACTAAAAATACAAAAAATTAGCTGGGCATGGTGGCACGTGCCTGTAATCCCAGTTACTCAGGAGGCTGAGGCAGGAGAATTGCCTGAACCCAGGAGGCGGAGGTTGCGGTGAGCCGAGATCACGCCATTGCACTCCAGCCTGGGTAACAAGAGCGAAACTCCGTCTCAAAAAAAAAAAAAAAGAATCTAAACTTAATAAATATGAGAGCTGACGTGTATGTAGTGATGCTCACTGCCAGGTACCCTTTTAAGTGCTTCCTGCCTCACTCAGTACCATCCATATCATCACCATCATCACCCACCTTTACAAACGAGGAACCTGAAGACAGAGGTATTTAAAACTGACGCAGAAGAATCAGAATTCAAAGCCAGGCAATCTGGTAACAGAGTCCATGCATGGAGCTCCTTCTCTCATGCACCTGAAAGATTAGACCTGATCTAATTAAAGATGACATTTCAAGAAGGGAATGTCAATGATTTCATCACTCATAGAGGTATGGAATATACGGAAACTTCTGCCATTCTCATAAGGCCTCGAAAACGTTTTATTGAGCTGCTGTTAGTTTAGCAGAAGCTGAGAAGAAATCAACACCACTTACAATATCTGATGTTCAGAAAAATTTTCCGCTTATTGAGGCTAAAAGTTACCTCATGCCTATAATTTCATGGGGAAATTCTTGGAAGAGTTTGCTGCTATCTCCTACATCGAAGGATGGCCCAGACCCGTGCATCACTTATTGAGAGTCCACCACATCAAACAGAAGCTCACATCAGCAATTCCTGAAAATTAACAACTTGAAAATTATAAGATTTTTCTGATAAGCCATTTTTGCTAGAATTTAGACAATAGAAGAGAATATTTTAAAATCTTGGATGTATTTATTAAATTATGTAATTTACATGATCACTCTAGCTAAATATTTGCTTATCAACTTCTGCCCCTACCAATAATAAGAAAGTTAGCGGGTGCCTGTAATCCCAGTTACTCAGGAGGCTGAGGTAGGAGAATCGCTTGAACACGGGAGGCAGACGTTGCATGATCACACCACTGCACTCCAGCCTGGTGACAGAGTGAGACTCCACCTCAAAAAGAAGAAGAAGAGGAAGAGGAAGTAGAAGGGAGAAAGAAGAAGAAGGAGAAGGAGAAGAAAAGAAGAAGAAGAGGGAGAAGGAGAAGGAGAAGAAGGAAGAGGAGGAGGAAGTTTCACCTGTGAGTTAGATTGTCACAAATGCTCTCTTGCTAAGTATGTCATTCTATATCCTCTTTTTTCTCAGTGGTCGCTTTTGATTGCTGTGCATCCATTGGTAGGGAAAGAATGAATGAAATGTGGGAAGTCCCAAGCGGAATTGCTGTGGAGCAATCAAGGGGGACCACGGACCACAGTTTAGTCGTTTCTAACCTTGTACCCTTTTCCTTGTGCACAAGTTGAAGAATTTCTCTTGTGTATAAATGCTGAATCAGAGTTGTTGAGCCCCATAGAATACACCCATTTCACTAGATTCTACCAAATTACTTTCTTTCGCCTTCAGTGGATGAGCTTGCCAATAATTTCTTTTTATCCTCATCAATCCTTGATATAGTTAGACTTTAATTTTTTCAATCTGATGAATGCAAATGGCAGCTTAATGTTGTCGTTTTGTTTTGTTTTGTTTTGTTTGAGATGGAGTCTCGCTCTGTGGCCCAGGCTGGAGTACAGTGGCACAATCTCAGCTCACTGTAACCTCCGCCTCTCAAGTTCAAGCCATTCCCCTGCCTCAGCCTCCTAAGTAGCTGGGGTTACAGGCGCCCACCACCACACCTGGCTGATTTTTGTATTTTTAGTAGAGATGGGGTTTCACCATGTTGGCCAGGCTGGTCTCGAACTCCTGACCTCAGGTGATCCACCCACCTCGGCTTCCCAAAATGCTGGGATTACAGGCATGAGCCACGGCACCCAGCCTAATTTCTTACCTTTTACTAAATAAACACATTTTACATGGGAGTTAATTAGACAAACACCCAGTTATACAGTTGACCCCTGGCATGTGCTACACACATTTTGTTTTTTAAGAATAAATTCATCATTATTCAAAGTCATCAGGCTTAGAGAGCAGCTCATGTCTCCAACCCCCAGGGGAGAACTCCTGGATTTATTTATTTGTATTTATTTTTTGAGACAGAGTTTCAAAGTTTCGCTCTTTTGGCCCAGGCTGGAGTTTAGCGGTGCAATCTTAGCTCACTGCAACCTCTGCCTCCCAGGTTCAACTGACTCTCCTGCCTTAGACTCCTGAGTAGCTGGGATTACAGGCGCACACCACCATACCTGGCTAATGTTGCATATTTAGTAGAGACAGCATTTCACCACGTTGGTGAAAAAGGTAAGAAATGAAAACAAGCTTACCAGTATATTAACACAATGGTAACCACAGCAATTGTTTAGGAGTGAAACCAATAGAAGGTTTTTTTTAAGGAGGGGGTAGGCTATCACTGACATGGTTCAGAATTGCTGATTGCTGCTGCGTGGCGATGATGAAAAGCAGACCCATTCTTACCCCTTTATATAGTCTTTAGTCAATGTAAGTCCTGCTGGACTGCTTTCACCACCTCCACTGTTACCACTCTCAGAAGTGTCCCAGTTTAGATCATAAATTATTAAATATATGGTCAGTGGTTTATTTTAATCTTTGTTTTTGCTTATTTGGGGGCAGGAGGGAAAAAATGGCTGTTAGGCACAAGTGACAGAGGAAAGAAGCCTGGAGCTACACAGCCAACAACGGGTTAATTAATACTTTGAGGTCTTCTTGCTGGACTGGAATCGCCCACCCTGGCCTTTCTTCTCTTCCTTGGGGTCACATGAAAGAACATTAAGCCTCTTGCCTGTGACAGCCTTTCAAATCGGGAAAGGGCGTGCTACAGGATGAACAGTGTCTTCTCCAAAAAAAGATGTTAGAGTCCTAACTCAATACCTGTGAATGTGTCCTTAACTGGAATAGGGTCTTTGCAGATGAGCAAACTAAAATGAGGTCATTAGGGTGGGCCCTAATCTGATACACCTGGTGTCCTTATAACAAAGGGAAGCTGTGGGCAGAGTCAAGCACACAGGGAGATCCCATGGGAAAGTGAAAAGAGAGACTGGGGTGACAGAACTACATTACAAGGAATGCCAAAGATGGCCAGCAAACCCTCAAAGCCAGGAGAGAGGCAAGGAACAGGTTCTCCCACCCAGCCCCCAGAAGAGCCAACCCTGATGATACCTTGACCTTGGACTTCTAGCCTCCAAAACAGTGAGACAATAAAGTCTGTTGTTGAAGCCCCCCATGTGCGGCACTGCGTTACGGCAGTCATAGGCACCTAACACGGGGCTCTTACACGCCTCTTTCCCGCACCCCACCAGCTCTCTGCCCAGCCACCACCCCCATCTCTTCACCCTGATGGTTCTGTTTCCCAAAAAGTTCACAAGTGAACACAATTCCCCTGCTAGTCTTATACGGAGGCCATTGGTATCTAGGCCCCAAATCAGTCAGATTATTCTATTCATCGTTATCTCATTTCATACTGTTACATTCAGCTCGTCACTCTGTTTGGTCAAAATATTTTTTGCATCTTGCAATGTTTTTCAAAACAACAGCCCTCCCAACCAGCGTCAAATCACCCCGGAATGCAGTAAGTGTGCTTTTGAGGCTTTCATACAAGTTAATGCTTGGAATGTTAAGCAGCCCAGGGTCAAGGGCAGAGTCGAGGGCACGCCGCCAGATACCACCCTTGGGGGTGACATGATTCCCTTAATCAGCAACACTTTTTGTGCTGACCTTGTGCCTTGGTGCTTTTATTTGTTTTAATATCATCTCATCTTGACCACAGTTACATCAAATTTTATAAAACAAAGTTTTATAAGCACAAAGGTAGTCATTAAGTCTTTCTCTTGACGTTTACTGTTATTTAATAAAGAGTTTTACTTTACATGAAAAGTAACATTGGCTGGAGTGTTCCCTATGCCTGCTTCTCTCCATTATTCACAGTTGGCCCAGCCTCATCAGGCGCTCCCGAAGGCCTGGTTCCACCACCAGAAATGTTAAGGTCTGCGCTGGGGAAATGACCACGCTCTTTAGGGTCATCCTGGCACGTTCAGAAAGTCCAGAGATGGTTGGCCTGGGCTGGCGTGGCGCTCCGTGGTGTCAGGGACCCAGGCCCCTGCTGTCTTGTCCTCTCCCATGCCCGGCCTCCCTCCCCAGTGTCTCCCTGTGGCAGGTACAGGGGCCACAGGGTCGCAGCCACTAGTGTCTGCCTCTAGCTGACAGGAGGGAAGAAGAAGGGCGCAGCCTCTCCCATCTTATGAACATGACTCGCACTCATCATTCCTGTTCTGTTCCACCGGCCAGGACTTAGACACGCCCCCTTCTTAACATGGGCTTTGAAGATTGATTGTTAAAGACTGCAGAGAGTGTCCATTGAGAGAGTGCTGGTGATTTTGCTAAAATATTCAACAGGCTTGGAGGCTAGGCCATGTGTAGGAAATGTGGGGCTTATAACTTTGGATTCCTTTCCAAAGTGTGGAATTTATCTGTAAAGTAAGTGTATGCATTGGAATTTAGTTCAGCTGTAACAGAAAACCCAGCGTAACAGTGGTTTGCTTCTGTTTCCCCTGTCTGAATGTTTTAAATGGCAGTAATGCCTACCACCAACTGAAGGCCTGCTGCGTGCCAGGAATGGCCCTAGATGCTTTCCATTTCACCTTCTCAAGGCTTGGTAAAGGAAGGCCCCCCTTTACAGGTGAAGGGATCAAAGCTTGGCGAAGGGAAGTAACCTGTCCAAGGTCACGCAGCTCCTTCATGGTAGAGCCTATGGGAACTCAAAGCTCTTTCCACTCCGCTGACCGAACTAGGGGATGACAAGTGCCACCCTCACTGCACCCAGGTCAGCACCAGGCGGGCAGAGACATCACCCAGCTGACTGTCCAGTGACAGAAGCATGTTTTACCAGACTGGTTTTCAGAACACATCTGCTAAATGGGTGAAAACTAAAACTGAAATGTGCATCCACACTCATCTGGCCACACAAGCTCTTCACGTTAATTTTTTTAAATACTGCAGAGCGACCTATTTGGGTTATGCTTCTGTTTCACCAAGCACAGCTATGAGCCAGATATGAGCCATAAACCGATACCAAGGACGTCTGAGACGAGACCCCACAAAATGATGAGTCTCTAGGCACTCAAGTCCTCTCTTCCTCTTCAAGTACCAAGTTTTGGTCAAAACAACCAAACTCATGGCCCTGGTATCTTTCTCTATGAACTACGTCCCAGTATCATGAAGGGCATGGGTGATATTTAAGCTTTTCAGGTGCGGGCACTCGGGAGCTCAGAGACAAACAACCTGACACATGATCTCCTTTACTTGAGCAGTAACAGCTGCACTTCACACAGGGCAGTCAAGGTCAGAGATGCCAAGTAATTTGTCTCAACTCACATAGCCTAAAAATAACAGAGTCAGGACTCCAATCCAGGACTTCTGACTCTGAGAACAGAACTTGCTCTTGTTCCTGAGAAGTTTCTCCTCACTGTCTTACCCTCTTCCCATTCCCTGCTGTGTGGAGCAGCAAAAGTACAGGTATAGATCGATTTACGACCTATGCAACTTACGACCATTCGACTTTACGACCACAATCGCTAGCCACGACTGCTCCGCGTCTGGCAGCGCAAACGTTGCCCAGCTGGGCATAGGACAGTGCGGACCAGCTTCCGGCAGCACTACCATCTCCGCGTGCACATAGCCTACTCGACTTACTACCAAATCGTGTAACGACCGGTCTGTTGGAACCAATCGTGGTCGTAAGTCGAGCACTACCTGTAACTAGTAATATCCAGAGTTGAGGGGCATTCATTGTGTGGGTGCTGGGGATGGACACTGCCAAGGCGGCCTGATGTTTTGGGGCCAGACATGCCAGGGGACAAAAGGGAGAGAGATAGAGACGGAGACGGAGAGAAAGGCTGAGCCAGTGGTCAGTTTCTGGGCAGATAAGCAGAAGGTGTGGTCTAAAGAAGCTTAGGACCTAGCTAAGGAGTCAAGATGTGACCCAGGAGGAAACCACGACATGACATGGAAGCTATGGACTGAGCTCAGCAGAGAGTAGGGCTGGCCTTCCATGGGGCTTCTGGACGGAGGGTGGGCTGAAGCCGGCCCGGCCAGATTTGGACAGGGGAGAGAATGGAGAGGACCCAGTGAGAGCATGGGGAGGAGACTAGCCTGGAGTGGGGATGACGGGGGAGGCACCCTCACCCTGAGGTGGGGGCAGCACAGTCCTCCTTCGTGTGGTTGTTGCCATGAGTTTAATTCACTGAAGGATGTTTAAGTCGTTTCAGTCTTTCATAATCACAATGCAGTAATGATGGATTTCCCTTCCAGATCAATCCCTAAATGTGGAATTGCTCACTTAAAGAAAAAGGAGTGTTTCCCAGGTATTCTTTTTTTTTTTTTTTTTTTGAGGCAGGGTCTCACTCTGTTGCCCAGGTTGGAGTACAGTGGTGCAATCATACCTCACTGCAACCTTGAACTCCTGGGCTCAAGCAATCCTCCCAACTCAGCCTCCTGAGTAGCTGGGACCGCAGGTGTGTGCCACCACATGCAGCAAATGTTTTAATTATTTGTAGAGACAGGGTCACCCTATGTTGCCCAGGCTGGTCCCAAACTCCTGGGCTCAAGTGATCCTCCCATCTCAACCTCCTCAGTAGCTGGGACTATAGGCACATACCATCACACCTGGCTACTTTTTGTAATTTTTGTAAAGATGGGGATTCACCATGTTGCCCAAGCTGATCTCAAACTTCCAAGCTCAAGTGATCTCCCTACCTCAGCCTCCCAAAGTGCTGGGATTACAGGTGTGAGCCACTGTGCCGGCCTCTCCCAGGTATTCTAATTGCATTTCCTGTTGCCAGGTTTGATGGGTTTCTTCTGCCCTGCTCCCCTCCGTCTCCGCTGTGCTAAGACAGCCCCAGAGCTGCTCTCCTGCTTCTTGTCAGCTCAGTGAGGTGGTAATGTGTGCCCTGATCATGTATTTGAGAAAATGTAGAGAAATCAAGGTTTATGAGCTTACTCTAAGCTTTTCAAACGTAGGAGAGACCCTGGGCCAATTGGTGAACTTCACATTGACTCAAATACTATGAACAATCTCTTTTATGTGCTTCGGGAAAGTGCCCGGGTTTTCAGATGTATCATCATTTTCAGGGCTTGTTTGTATGGTGTCAGGTGGACATGACTCTGGCAGTGACCCCCATAGCCCCAGCCACAAGACAGTGAAGCAGGTGCAAGACTGAGAAGTGTGCAGCTGTAGAAGCAGGACTGACCTGTGCTCCATCCTAACATTTTCTGAAATGTTGATCCTAACGTAGGCATTCCTTATCTATCTCTTCCCTCCAGCGGCCCTCTGGAGTTTGTATTTGTGTTCACGTAATAGCTATAAGATGTGATCTCAGCTGAGTTTGAAATATGTTGAAATATACTTTCAAAGACGAATGCAAAAACTTTGAGTTAACTCAGATGCTGTTTTACTTGTACGAGGGGAACCAATCAATGGTGCTGGCCATTGATTGAGTCAAAGGAAGAAAGCTTTCCCTTCACTGACACAAAAGAAACTGCAGGGGCCAGAATGCTTTGAATGTCAGACAGGAAACAGACACATTTCGTAAGTGCAAACCCTTCCTTATGTAAAATGTGCAGCTATATAAGAATGCAAATACCTTTGTGTCTAAACTATCATTTTGCTAAGCTGCCAAACTAAGATTTTGTTATGTAAAACAGCCTACTTCAAGGTTAGTTTCAAGACAATTAAAATTCAATCTCAAAAGCAGTATTAAACTTGTATACCTCATATTCTAATACAGTTTTAAAAAGAAATTTATAAGCTAGGGACTGTGGCTCATGCCTGTAATCCCAGCACCTTGGGAGACAGAGGTGACAGGGTCACTTGAGCCCAGGAGTTCAAGACCAGCCTGAGCAACAAAATCAGACCTTGTCTCTAAAAAAATTTAAGAAAAAATTAGCTGGGCATGGTGGCACGCACCTGTAGTCCCAGCTACTTGGAGGCTCAGGTGGGAGGATCGCTTGAGCCTGGGAGGTCGAGGCTGCAGTGAGCTGTGATGGCACCACTGCATTCCAGCCTGGGCAACAGAGCAAGATCCTGTCTCAAAACAAACAAGCAAACAAACAAACAAACAACTTACCTCTGCACATACACCAGTGATTTTTCCCCTAGAGCGAGTAATATGCACATCATCAGAAATGTAGGCGGACAGGAGACAGGAGTGTATTTTCTGCTGTTGTTTAATTTTGTTGTTGCTGTTTTACTTAACTAAATGAGGGTTCATGAAGGTTTTGGTTTTCTTTTATTAATAGTTTTGGTGAAGACAGTGTCTCACTATGTTGCCCAGGTTGGTCTTGAACTCCTGGGCTCAAGCAATCCCCCCACCTCAGCCTCCCAAAGTGTTGGGAGCCACTGCGCCCAGCCTCAGAAAGGTTTTCATCCTTTAAGTCCTGTGTGCAGTTCGCAGCTGCATTTTCTCACTTGTCCACCAGCACCCTGCTAGGTGGTGACAGACATTGTCTTTGTATAAAGAGATCAAGATTTTACCAATTGTCCAGTGTGGCATGAGGCAGGCAAGGAAGCCAGGTGTCTGGCTTCAGAGCAAACCATGTGGCCTACAGCTCCTTGTAAATTCCACAGACGCAATGGCCACAGTGTTGCTACTTTATTGACAGTTTTCAAAGCATGGCAGAGTAAAAAGGCACACTTGCCCACCCATCCTCAGGGAAGACCATCCGGACTTGGAGGTCCCTCTTGGCATATACGGTGCCGTCTTGAACCAGAAATAAATTACTACAACTTAGAAATCAGTAAGTCTTACAGCAGGGATGTCCAATCTTTTGGCTTCCCTGGGCCACACTAAAAGAAGAATTGTCTTGTGCCACACATAAAATGCAATAACACTAACAATAGCTGATGAGCTTTAAAAAAAGAAGGCCAAAAAAATCTTATAATGTTTTAAGAAAGTCTGTGGATTTGTGCTAAGCCGCATTCACAGCCATCCTGGGCCACATGTGACCTGCGGGCTGCAGGTTAGACAAGCTTGTCTTGCAGCCCCATGTGGCTTTCTAGAATAGCACTGTTCAGCAGTGCTGTGATTGACAAAACGGTGGCTAGGGTGACTGAGGAACTGCATATCTACTTTTATTTAAATTTAGCTCATTTAAATTCCAGTTTTAATAGCTGCACAGAGCTAGTGGCTACCATATTGGACAGCAAAGTTCTGGAAGAACCTGAGCCTTTCTGAACTTTGATTTTTCCTTGGGTTTTTCTGACCCTGTGTCAAAGCACAAACATGGCAACTGTGGGTACAGCGAAAGCCCTTGTTCTCCCCTCCCTCAGCGCGGCTCCCCGCCCTCTCTACATTCCCCCTTCCACCCAATGCCTTTAGAGCTTTCTAGGACCAAATATTATTTCTAATAACAGAGCTTTCTCATTCCAGTTATAATCACACATCCCTCTGGGGAGAAAGTCTTATAGTGCAACAAATGGCCTATCCAACGTTTTCAGAAAATTGCTTTTTAAAAACTCTTTGGAGTGGACTATGCAGGGAAATTAAATAAGTATCAGGTTGGTTTGAGTAAGTTATCACATATGCCCCATGAGTTTCAGGCCATGTTTTGAGAAGACTTTTTTCACTGGTTGCAAATAACAGACAAATTGTTAATATCATGAGTGATCGAAGGAAAGGCCGGTTGTTGCCTTCAGAACAGGAAGACCTCTGCAGGGAGGAGAATATTAATCAAGGCATCTGGAGAGCAGAGGACAGCTGGGAGAAAAACAAGCTTCTCCTTCATGTATAGGCAGCTCCCAGGTGAGGCTCCAGCAGTGTTTCCCAAACTTTGGCGTGCATGCACACCACCTGCATTAAAAGGCAAATCCCCTTCAGCAGAGCCGGTGATGCTGACACCATGGTCCATAGTGGCGCCGCAGGCCTCAATGCCCTGAGGTTCACAGAGAGAGTCCACATCTTCCAGCCCTGACTCTCGGGTCTTCTCTGCCTGCCGAAGGGAGACTTCTCTTGAAACGAGCATCATAGAGCCTGTCTCCTTCTAGGAATTCAGCTCTGCTTTATAAACTCACCTGCAGCAACCAGCAATTGGCAGACCTCCAGAAAATTGCCAGAACCCATCCAAATGTATACGATAGGGCTGGGTGTGGTGGCTCATACCTGTAATCCCAGTGCTTTGGGAGGCCAAGGCCAGAGGATTGCTTGAGGCCAGGAGTTTAAGACCAACACAGACAATAGAGCAAGACCCCATCTCCACAAAAAAATTAAAAATTAGCCAAGTGTGGTGGTGCGCACCTGTAGTCCTAGCTACTTCCCGGGCTGAGGAAGGAGGACTGCTTGAGCCCAGGGAGTTCAAGGCTGCAATGAGCTATGACTGTGCCACCCCAGCCTGGGCAACAGAGGCAGATCCAGAAGCCCTGAGATTAGCTTGGGGGGATTTGTATATACAGCCTTCTTCCTGGATGCCCGTGGAGGCGAAAAAGCTGGAGGTCATCCCCGATGCTGCCTGTTCCTAATGTTGCCCTCGCCTTAACCCTCTCAGACCTGTAAGCATCTCGCTCACCACCGCTACTACCACCATGGCTCAGGTCTGCCTTGCTCTTTCCTCACCCATAAGCTGGCCTCCAGCAGTCCTTTGCCCGTGCTAACTCCTCCTCCTTACACCTCTGCTGGAAACTCTCCTTGTCCTCTAAGTAAAGTTTTCCACCATTTTTTTTCCCAGTCTTTCATTTTGGCATTAGCTGGAATAGTTTGGTTCCAAGTAACAGAAATCAACACAAGTGGCTGGGTGCAGTGGCTCACACCTGTAATCCCAGCACTTTGGGACTCCAAGGCAGGTGGATCACCTGAGGTCAGGAGTTCGAGACCAGCCTGACCAACATGGTGAAACCCTGCCTCTAAATAAAAATACAAAATTAGCCAGGCGTGGTGGCATATGCCTGTAATCCCAGCTACTTGGGAGGCTGAGGCAGGAGAATCGTTTGAACCCAGGAGGCAGAGGTTGCAGCTAGCCCAAATCATACCACTGCACTCCAGCCTGGGCAACAAGAGCAAAACTCCATCTCAAAAAAAAAGAAAGAAAGAAAGAAAGAAACCAACACAAGTTAGCTGATGTGCAGGGGTTCTCACAGGAACCAAGGGAGGTCTGCAGCTAGTTTTCAAGAAGATTTTGAAAGCAAGAATGAAGCTACTAGAATTCTCCTCAGGTCTCATCTCTGCCCCTTTCTGGAGATAGCTTTCTTTGTTCCTCCATCCCCATGATGAAACATGGTAGCTCTTCTGCTCCTGGCTTTCCACATTCATGCTGCCATTAAGGGAAACTTAACTCTCTCATTCAGCTCCAGATTCCCAGTAGAGAGGATTTTATTTGCCCAGATTAGGCCAAGAGTGTCAAATTAACTATGAAGAAATGGAAGGATGAAGAACTGTTGGGCCCTATTTCATTGTGTGAAATTTTCATGCAATGAAAATTTATGGGACTAACTGATTGGAACTTAAGACATCAGGAAGGCTCCATGGAAGAAATGGAGCTTAGGGGATCTTTTAGGCACAAACAAGGAAGCAGGGAGCCCAGTATCCCCATCTGTCAATATATAACCTCACTTGGCTTCACTGCCTCCTGCATGTCCATCCCCACTGTCCCATATGGACCCATTACCAGGCTACCCACCAGAATTATTGGTTGCAAGCAACAGAAACCACTTCTGACCAGTCTCAGCAGAAAGGGAGTTGATAGCTCACACCATCTCAGGCAGGCCCGGAGAACCAGGCATGGTGCCTGTGTTGTCCAGAATGATGTCCAAAAGACACCCTGCAGAATCAGTCCTGCGCCCACTGGGTAGACGCCCTGAGGCTCACACCACCACCACCTCTGCCGGACATTCGTCCTGCGGTGACGCTGGCTCTGAAACTGCATGCATGGCTCCTTCTGAGCCGGAAAGTGTGGATTCCACACAGCCTGTGCTTCTGTGCATCCCTGGTTCCTGAGCCACAACCCAGCAGCACCTGACTGGTGGGTTTCACTGCCAGGAAGACAGCAGAGTGAGCTTTCAGCTTCTACGGTAGGAAGCAAGGAGGAGATTCCACAAACGTACCAAGAGACTACACATACTCTAAGGCCAAAATGAGTGATGAGCATCGAGTCCAGCCCTGAAATCCTGAACTTCTCCCTGCCCTTTCCACCCCGGGAAACCCCAGGTGGCTGTTCACATCACCATCCCTTTACTCATGCCTCAGCCTAAATGAGCTTCTCTCCTCTCTTGCTGTGAAAGCCCATGTGCCCTTCAGGACAACAAACGCAACCCCACATGCCACATGTACCACCTGCCCTGTCCGGGCTGCGGTTCCCGCCTGTGTTCCGTGGCCCCTGACTCTTAGCTCTGTTTTACAACCTGCTACATGATATAGTCACCATGTTGCCACATCTGACTTCCCCTCCCCACCTGCGGAGCAGCCCGAGTTCCTCCGAGCCGGGGATCGCAGCTTGTCTGTCTTCTGAACGCAGCCTCTGCTTTCACGTGTGCCCTCTGCAAGTTACTGAATCGTACCGCGAAGGCGCGGGGAACACTCTTTCTCCATTCTGCTTTCTAAGACAGGGGTTTTCCCTAAATTCTCCTGGCCTCCTGCCCAGAGACGGAGGAGTAACCAGACTAGCGGGTGACAGCCAAAATCCTAGAGTCATGGAATAGGCCTCTTTCTCCTTTTCTTCTCACCCTAGACCAGAATGAGGCATCGGCCTGGGTGAAGGAGTCTGCTCTGCAAACTCACCCAGGCCCATAAAGGCCAGTTCTGATGCCCAGGGTGATGGGTGCTCTAGGAAGCCGCTGCTAGCATGCATCTAAGCCCTATCTGCTTTTATCAGGAACGAGTTGATTTTTCATGTTTCTTCTTGTTTCCTCCTGTCTCTCACTAATTTCGTCTTCAGTAGGAAGGAAATGGGTTGAATTTGCCCTTTCAGACTTGATCTCCATCTATCAGAGGACAACAGTAGAGTACTTACACTTCTGTTTCGTGAGGATCATATCAGACAAGGAATAGACAGGTTTAACCTCATCCTTAGTATGTCAGATGCTTACTCCATACAAGCCGTTAGAATTAGAGGTACCTACAATGTTTGTTCTATAAATAAGTACAGATCAATCTCCAAAACCACCTTCCACTTGACCTCTAGATCCATATTTTCCAACATCTGCTTGATATTTCCAGTAATAGCAAACATTTCTTCTTTTCTCCAAAACGAGTTTCTCGTGCCACCGTCTGTCAGAGGTATCATCATTGTCCATCAGAGACATATCTGGGCACCAACACCTTCCACTCTGCCTCCCCAAAGCTCTTGAATACACCCCGCTTCCTTCTCCGTTACCCCACCCTCATCACCCACCCGTAGACTCCTTCAGTAACTTCTTGCCATCTTCCTGCCTCAGTCTCTTTTTTCTCCAACTCCATTACAGGCTCTGCCTCCAGGTCAGTCTCTCCCCAGCACTGCTGGAGACATTCAAAACAATCCCAGTAAACAGCTCCAAAGACGTTTTCTTGGTAAGCAGTGGCGGCATGATTGGAGTAAGCACATGGCTTTCTAGGGGACTACATGGACAAAGGCCACACACATGTGTCCTATTGCCTATGAAACAGCTTCAGAATCAGCCGTGGCACTTTAAAGCCACATCCTAGTCGTGTCTCATTGTCTCCTCCACACCCATGGAGCCTCCACTAGGGCTGGACACTGAGGCTTCAGCAGTAAATACGGTGAGCCCCACCCTTCACGCTCAGTCTGTTTCAGGAGACTTAAATCCCAGGTTGAACGAACCTGTTTTTCAGAGAACATTGGTCTGGTTTAGGTTTTTTCCTGCACATATTTGCTATGATTTTGTCATCAAGCAAAAGCAATGCTTTTGTTTCATTATCTGCTAGGGATTTTAGGACCTGGTATTGTTTTGGAATTCATCTAGTTCAAAATAATTTTTTTTACAAAAAGCAAGTTTGCTTAAAAATAGTGATAACAGTTGAGAATGAACATGCTCTACTTCTCGGATTTTAAAGTCAAAAAATCGTAACCCAGTTCTTGGTCCTTTGGTTAAAAGGCATTCCTCTGTTTAACCACCAGATGGCACTGGAGCTGCAGTGGGCTGTGCCAGCTGGTTCCAGAGTTTGGGACCACACCCCAGGAAGGCCTGGACAGAGAGGAGATCGATGGAATTTGGAAGATTTGGAAGAGGTGTCCCACCACTTCCTTAACCAACCAAACAGGCATGCCACTTTATTTATTTAGAGACAGGGTCTCGCTCTGTCACTCGGCCTGGAGTACAGTGGTGCAATCTTGGCTCACTGTAACCTCCACCTCCTGGGTTCAAGCAATTCTCCTGCTCAGCCTCTCGAGTAGCTGGAACTTCAGGTGCATGCCATCACACCCATCTAATTTTTGTCTTTTGAGAAGAGATGGGGTTTTTCCATGTTGGCCAGGATGGTCTAGAACTCCTGGCCTCAAGTGATCTGCCTACTCGGCCTCCCAGAGTGCTGGCATTGCAGGCATGAGCCACGGCATCCAGCTGGCATGTCACTTTAGGACCGATTTTTATTAAAGACAAGAACAAAATATTAATAATTAATTACCATAAAGGCAACAGTGGAAAAAAATCGAAACAGGTGATTTAGAAAATCCCAGTCTGCGGCTCACAGAGTCCACATGTCGTGAGTCTCCTTAGTTCCACTTTCTAGTTCCATCTCACCCCTAGAAAAGGACACCTTCTACAGGAGAAGCTGGAAAAAAAATCCCTCTAGTTTAGCACCTATCTCATCTGCATGCTTCTCACTGCTAAGATCCTTCCTTCCCTGGGAGCTCAGTCCTCTAAGGCTGAATTCCCCAAGGTATAATCCCTGAAGTATTTGGTAGCTGTTCATCTACATGGGCTCCTCCTAACTCAGCAAGCAGAGTCGAGGCAGCTCGCTTCTGCCTAGCCTCTTGGTTCCCTGCCACTAGAACACTAAAATAAATGTGGTCGCCTGGCACCTGTAATCCCATCACTTTGGAAGGCCCAGGTCAGTGGATCGCTTGAGGCTGGGAGCTCAAGACCAGCCTGGGCAACATGAGGAAACCTCGTCTCTACAAAAAATAATGGAGGCAGCTACCATCCTCCTTTTTCTTCCACCAGATTTTCATAACCAATTAAGAGAACTTTAAGGGAAGACACTGGAAACTTCTATGGATGTCTGAAACTTCTAGTCTAGGCAAGGCAAGGTGGCTCACACCTCTAATCCCAGCACTTTGGGAGGCTGAGACAGGAGAATCCCATGAGGCCGGGAGTTCGAGACCAACCAGGGCAATGCAGAGAGATCCTGTCACTACAGAAAAACTAACTTTCAGATTTCTCAAGCAAGCAAAGTGTAAATCTGGGCAGGTTTTCTTGACCTCTCCTTCCTCAGGTGAAGAGTTTCAAAACCCAAACTATAGTTGACAGATCTGACGGTTTTTGTGGGGAAGCTGGGAGTTCACCTTGGAGTAATCAAATAACCATCTCCCATATATCCTTTGTTTTATAAATTTTGTGTTTATTTAACATAAACAACATGTTACAAAATGCTCATAAGTAAAATCGCTGCTATAGTGAAGCAAGTTGACATAGCCATCATCTCCCAATTACCCTTCTTGTGTGGCAAGAGCAACTAAAATCTACTCATTGCACAAAAATCCCGAGTACAATTCAATATTAACTATAGTGCTTGGGGGAAGTAGCAAAGTTCCTTTTTAAAGTTTCTTTTTTTGTAAAGAGTAAGCGTGCTAATAACTTTGTTAAGTCCTATCCTATGTAGCTGTTAGACACGTCATGCTTACAGGCACATAGTACATTCTATGTCTTTGTATTTTAACCAAGATATCTGTGCTGGACATGCTCACAGGCATGTCCCAGCTCTCCATTGCTTTTACCTGTTTAGAAAAGTTGTAAGTTGTTAGCCAATTGGGTTTTAGTTTAAATTGTAAGGTCTGGCTTCAGCCAACAGAGAAAAAACACAGCAGTAAAGACAACCCCAAATGCATCAGGGATAAATTTGTGTGTTTTCAATTGTTCATTATACTCTCGTGGCACGATGACTAGTGAGGGTACCCTTTCTGCAGTCCAGGAAGTAAAAAATGCATTGCTAAAAAATCCTTTGTCTCAGTGCTAATTTTTCTTTGTAGCACCAAGCATCTATTTCCAACAGCGATCATATTGTACATTCGATGGCTAGACTTGTCCATCCTACGGAGCTGCTACTTTGCATGCTTTGAATCCCATCTCCACATTTCCCACTCCCCTAATCCCTGGTAACCACCATTTCAGTCTCTATGTATTCGACTTTTGTTTTTAGAATTCATATAAGTGACATGATGCCATATTTTTCTTTCTGTGTCTGCCTTATTTCACTTAGCATAATGTCCTCCAAGTTCATCCATGTCACGGCAAATGGCAGGGTCTCCTTTCTTAAGGCAGAATAATATTACATTGTGTGAGTGTGTGCGTGTGTGTTTACACATGAGTCTGTCAATGGACACTTAGTTGTTCTGTGTTTGCTTTGTGGATAATGCTGCAATGAACACGAGAGACCAGATATCTTTATGAAGTAGTAATTGCATTTTCTTTGAGTGTATACCCAGAAGAGGGATGGCGAAGTCACCTGGTAGGTTTACTTTTTATTTTTTTGGAAGCTCTGTACTATTTTCCATAATGGCTGCGCTAATCTACACTCCCACCAACAGTACCCAAGGATTCACTTTCTCCACACCCTCACTAACATCTCTCTCTCGTCTTTGTTATAACACTCATCCTAACGTGTGTGAGTTGACAGTGGCTTTGATTTACATTTCTCTGATGGTTAGTGACGTTGAGCACCTTCCCATATATCTCTGGGCCATTTTTATGTCATCATTGGGAAAATGTCTATTTAGGTTCTTTGCCCATTTTTAAAATGGAGTTATTGGTTTTTCTACTATTAAGTTTATGAGTTCTTTTTTTTTTCCCATTTATTTATTTTATTGCATTTTAGGTTTTGGGGTACATGTGAAGAACATGCAAAATTGTTGCATAGGAGGAGTTTATGAGTTCTTTGTGGATTTTGGATATTAACTCCTAAGCAGAGATATGGTTTCAATAATTTTTTCCCAAACTGTATTCATCTTTTAATTTTGCTGATTATTTCCCTTGTATGTAGAAGCTTTTTAATTTGATGTAGTCCCATTTATTTATTTTTGTTTTTGTGGTCTCAGCTTTTGGTGTGATATCCAAAAAAAATATTGCCAAAGTCAATGCCAGGAAGATTTTCCCTTATGCTTTCTTTTAGGCGTTTTATGGTTTCAGGTATTACCATTAGGCCTTTTATCCCTTTTGAGTTTATTTTTTTTTTTTGTATGGTGTAAGATAAGAGTCCAATTTCATTCTTTTACATGTGGAAATCCCATTTCCCCAGCACCATTCGTTGAAGAGACTATTCTTTTTTTTTTTTTTTTTTTTGAGACAGAGTCTCACTCTGTTGCCAGGCTGGAGTGAGTGCAGCGGTGCAATCTCCGCTCA
Organism: Sapajus apella; assembly: GCF_009761245.1. Classification (NCBI taxonomy): domain Eukaryota; kingdom Metazoa; phylum Chordata; class Mammalia; order Primates; family Cebidae; genus Sapajus; species Sapajus apella. The sequence continues at coordinate 2,521,196 of NW_022436981.1, read as the reverse complement.
CTGCAACCTCCGCCTCCTGGGTTCAAGTGATTCTCCTGCCTCCGCCTCCCAAGTAGCTGGGACTACAGGCAATTGCCACCATGCCCAGTTAATTTTTTTGTATTTTTGTATTTAGAGACGGGGTTCCACCATGTCGGCCAGGATGGTCTTGATCTCTTGATCTCGTGATCCGCCCACCTCGGCCTCCCAAAGTACTGGAATTACGGGCGTGAGCCGCCACACCCAGCAAAGAGCCTATTCCTTACTCAATGTAACTTCTTGGTATTCTCATTGAAGATTAGTTGCCTAATGTTTTATTTCTAGACTCTTGTCTTAGTTTATTTTGTGTTGCTCTAACAGAATATCCGAGACTGAATAATTTAAAGAACAGATATTTCTATCTTATAGTTCTGGAGGCTGAGAAGCCTGAGAGCATGTCACTGGCATCAGGCAAAGGCCTTTGCACTGCATCATCTCATGATGGACGGTAGAAAGAGATTTTGATAGGGATTGTGGGTAATCTACAGATCATTTTGGGTAGTATGGACATTTTAACAATTGATAATTCTTCCAATCCATGAGCACAGACTAACTTTCCCTTTATTCGTGTCTTCTTCAGTTTCTCTCATCGATGTTTTATAGTGTTTGGTGTACAGCTCTTTCACCTCCTTGGATAAATTTATTCCTAAGCTTTTTGTTTTGTTTTTGATGCACTGTAAATGGGATGGTTTTCTTGATTTTTCAGCTGAGTCATTATTTGTGTATAGAAATCCTAAACATTCTTGGATGTTGATTTATATTCTACAACTTAACTGAATTCCTTTATTAGTTCTAACAGTTTTTTTGTTTGTTTGTTTGTTTGTTTGGTAGAATCTTTGGAGTTTTCTGCATATAGGATCATGTCATCTGCAAATAGAGATGATCATACTTTTTCCTTTCCAGTTTGGATATCTTTTATTTCTTTTTCTTGTCTAAGTGATTGTGCTAGTATTTTCAGTATGATGATAAATATAAGGGTGAGAGTGGGCATCCTTTTCTTGTACTGAATTTATAGAAAAAGCTCTCAGTTTTTCCCTATTATGACATTATCTATGGGTTTTCCATAGATAGCTTTATTATATTGAGGAGGTTTCCTTCTCTACCTAAACTGTTGAGAGGTTGTTTTGTTTTGTTTTGTTTTGAGAGAGGGCCTCAGTATCTTGTTCAGCCTGCTCTCAAATTCCTGGACTTAACTGATCCTCCTGTCTCAGCCTCCCAAAGTGCTGGGGTTGCAGGCATAAGCCACTGTGCCTGGTCAGCTGTTGAGAGTTACCATGAAAGGATGAACTTTGTCAAATGCTTTTTCTGCATCAATTGAACTATGATTACCATATGATCTGCTGTAATGTCTCCACTTTCCTCTTTTTTTTTTTTTTTTAGATATTTTCCTCTTTCTGTCTGTTAATGTTATGTATCACATTGATTGACTTGCATGTATCAAATCAGCCTTGCATGCCAAGGATATACCCCACTTAGTTATAATATATAACCTTTTCGATGTGTTGTTAAATTCAGTTTAGTATTTTATTAAAGATGTTTGCATCAATGTTCATCGGAGACATTGGCCTAGCTGCTTTCTTACAGTGTCTTCATTTGGTATCTTCATCTTCACTTCGCTTGTAAAGTGTCTTCATCTTCATCTTAGGTACTAAGGTGATGCTTGCCTTATAAAAAGCGCTTGGAAATACTCTCTCTACCTCTACTTTTTGGAAGAATTTAGGAAGTATTGGGATTAATTCTTTGGCTATTTGGTAGAATTGAGCCACGAGGCCATCTGGAACTGGGCTTTTCTTTGTTGAGAGAAATTTTGTTTCTTTATTAATTACCACTTCAATCTCTTTGTTAGCAGTCTGTTCAGGCAATTCTTTCCTGGTTCAATCTTCACAGGTTGTATTTTTCTAGGAATTTATTCATTTTCTGTAGGTTATCCAATTTGTTGGCATATTCAGAACAGTCCCTCGGAATCCTTTTTTATTTTGGAGGCATCTGTTCTAATGGCTCCATTTTCATTTTGGATTTTTTTTTGGGGGTCTTTTTTTCCTCCTTAAGTCTAGCTAAGGGTTTGTCAATTTTGCTTTTTCAAAAAAACTAATCTTAGTTTTATTAATTTTTTCTATGGTTTCTCTATTTTCTGCTCTGATTTTATTTCCTGTCTTTTAACTTCGGGTTTAGTTTGTTCTTTTTCTAGTTCCTAAAGATGTAATATTAGGGTATCTATTTGGGATTTTTCTTCTTTTTTAAATGTAGTCATTTCTTTATTGCCACAGAGTCCCCTTAGAACTACTTTTACTGCATTCCATAGGTTTTGGTATGTTGTTTTTCCAGTGTTGTTTTGTCTCAAGATATTTTTTAATTTTCGTTTTGATTTCTTCATTGACCCATTGGTTGTTGAGGAGCATGTTAATTTCCATGTGTTTGTGAATTTTCTAAAATTCCTCCTGTTAGTGATCTCTAGTTTCACACCACTGCAGTTGGAAATACTTGATATGACGGCAATCTTCATAAATTTCTTAAGACTTGTTTTGTAGCCTAACATATGGTCTATCCTGGACAATGCTCCATGAGTGCTAGACAAGAATGTGTATTCTACTGAGGCTAGATGGAAAGTTCTATATATGTCTGTTGGGTCCATTTAGTCTATAATGCAGTTCAAATCTGGTATTTTAATTTTCTGTCTATCCACTGTTCAAAGTGGGGTATTAAGCCGGCACAGTGGTTCATGCCTGTAATCCCAGAACTTTGGGAGGCTAAGGCGGGTGAATTCACCTGAGGTTAGGAGTTCGAGACGAGTCTGGACAACATGGTGAAACCCCATTTCTACTAAAAATACAAAAATTAGCTGGGTGTGGTGGTGGGCACCTGTAATCCCAGCTTCTCAGGAGGCTGAGGCAAGAGAATCGCTTGCACCCGGGAGGCAGAGGTTACAGTGAGCTGAGATTGCGCATTGCACTCCAGCCTGCGCAACAAGAGCAAAAGTCCATCTCAAAACAAACAAACAAACAAAACAAAGCAAAGTCAGGTTTAAATTCCATTACTATTATTGCACTGCTATCCATTTCTCCCTTCATATCTGTTAATATTTCCTTTATACATTTAGGTATTTAGGTGCTGTAATGTTGAGTGCATATATATTTACAACTGTTACGTCCTCTTGATGAAATGACCCTTTTATCATTGAATGACCTTTGTCTATTGTGACAGTTTTTGACTTAAGGTCTATTTTACATTACATAAGTACAGCCACCCCATATCTTGAACAGTTCTACTTTCCATCAGCTATCAAGTTTCCCTGCACGGGATACTCTAAGAGCAGAGACTAAATTATACGCTCCAATTAACCCGTGATAGACCTCCAAGAGGCAGGCCACCCATATCACTTTTTTTTTTTTTGAGACAGTCTTGCTCTGTCACCCAGGCTGGAGTGCAGTGGCATGATCTCAGCTCACTGCAACCTTCACCTCCCAGGTTCAAGCAATTCTCCTGCCTCAGCCTCCTGAAGGCATCCACCACCACACGTGGCTGGTTTTTGTATTTTTAGTAGAGACAGGGTTTCACCACGTTGGCCTGGCTGGTCTCAAACTCCTGACCTCAGGTGAATCACCTGCCTCGGCCTCTCAAAGTGCTGGGATTACAGGCATGAGCCACTGCATCTGGCCTGCACATCACTTTTAAAATCTGGTCAACTTCTGTTTTCCAGCCACTTCATTTCATTCTACCAGGCCAATCTTTAGATACATTCAGCCACATGGTCTCAGCAGGGATATAGGAGGGAGGACATCAAGTGATGCTTGCTGATTGAGAATTGCTGGCTGGGCACAGTGGCTCAGGCATGTAATCCCAGCACTTTGGGAGGCTGAGGCGGGCAGGTCATGAGGTCAGGAGTTCGAGACCAGCCTGGCCAACATAGTGAAATCCCATCTGTACTGAAAATATAAATTAGCTGGGCGTGGTGGTGGGCACCTGTAATCCCATCTACTTGGGAGTCTGAGGCAAGAGAATCGCTTGAACTTGGGAGGCAGAGGTTGCAGTGAGCTGAGATTATGCCACTGCACTCCAGACTGGGTGACAGTGCGAGACTCTGTCTCATAAAAAAAAGGATGACAACTGCTAATTAATCTTCTATAATTCAGTTTCAAAGGTATCAGTACAACATATACTCCTAAGATATAGAATCTTCATTAATTATTCATGAATCACAAAGGTGCATTACTTTACATCTTTAGTTTCAGTCAGTTTCAGGGTGATAAACTCCCTAAGATTTAATAGGTGCAGTACATAGATGAGTATATAGATTACTGTTTTATTTAAGAGACTAATAAGCATTCTGGGATTGGTATGATTTGAGACTTTAGATCCTGTAGGAGCTGGAAATAATAGAAACAAGTCCTGGATACTGTGCTCAACATGAACACCAACTTCATCACTTGGGCAAATGCTTTCCTCTTATTAGTCACCTCATCTGCAAATGATATTTTATTGCACTAATCACTTAGTATTTCCTCATTACTATATTTAAAACATCTCTCCAGGATCAAGATAGAAAAAATAATAAAACCAAAACAAAAAAATGTAACTGGTTACTTCTGCTGCTTATTGAAGTTGAAAAGCCTCAGAATCAGACAATAAGAGTAAGAAAGTGACTCACTCACTGCACACAGAGGGCAGCCACCCCCACCCCTTCCCAGCCAAGGTAGGTAGGGATCGAAGAGATTAAGAGAGCAGGGTGTCCCGTAACCCTCCTGATCAGAGACAAGATAACTGCAGATTCTCTGGGCAGAAGACGTAACTTCTATCCAGCAAGTTTAATCTAAATTCATAGTTCTTAAATTTCTTGGTCTTAGGATATCTTTACACTTAAAAAAAAAAATGAGGACTCCAAAAACTTGTTTGTGGAGTTGATATTCATAGCTATGAATATCTGCTGTATTGGTAATTTAAACTGAGAATGTTTAAAAATACTTAACTACAGCCAGGTATGGTGGCTCACGCCTGTCACCTAGCACTTCGGAAGGCCAAGGTGGGCAGATCACGAGGTCAAGAGATTGAGACCATCCTGGCCAACATGGTGAAACCCTGGTTCTACTAAAAATACAAAACTTAGCTGGATGTGGTGGCACACACCTTGTAGTCCCAGCTACTCGGGAGGCTGAGGCAAGAGAATCGCTTGAACCCAGGAGGTGGAGGTTGCAGTGAGCCGAGATCATACCACCGTACTCCAGCCTGGCAACATCACGAGACTCTGTCTCAAAAAAAAAAAAATTAGCTACCAATTCATTAAAAAATAATAATAATAAGCATTTATTAGGACCAGGAAAGGCAGTTTTTCCGTAAAGGATCAGACAGTAAATATTTTTGGTTTTGCAAACTACATGGTCCCCATTGCAACTCTACTGTTGTAAATGCAGCCATATATAATACATAAATGAGTACGGGCATGGGACAGTTTGCTTAAAAAACCAGCCTCAAAAGGATTAAGCTGATCTGTAAGTAAATTAACTATGAATAAAGTCTAATATAATTTAAAGGAGGAAAACAAGGGCCAGCAATGTAGCATTCACAATGTGTACCATCCTTTCTGGGTACTAGACTGCAAAGAACTACAAAATGACCAAGAACCAGGAGAAAAATCAGTAAATAGAAACAGACCCAGAAATGACAGATCATGGTTCTGGCAGATAAAGATGTTAAAAAATCCATTATAAACTGCTGTACTTGCTTAAGGATGTAAAGGAAAATGTGAACATAATGAGGAGAGAAATGATGTAAAAACAGAACAAAGTGGAACTGCTAAAGAAGAAAATGCAGCATCTGAAATGAAAACTTCACTGGAACGGATTAATGACAAATTAGACATGGCAGAAAAAAAATCAGTATACTTAAAAAACTTCAAAATTTATACACACACAAAAAAAATAACAGAACCTCAGTGACCTATGGAATGTCAAGCAGTGTAAAAAACATGCCTACCACAACCCAACTATATAATACCTATAAAAACTCACTTTATATAGATACAGTGAGGTTAAAAGGATGAAAGAAAAATAATCATGCAAACACTGTAACTGGAGTAACAACATTAATGTCAGAAAAAGTAGGTTTCAGGGCAAATAACGTTGCCAAATACAAAGAAGGGCATCTCCTAATGACAAATGGGTCAAGTCATCAAGACACAATAATCCTAAATGTGCAATAATAAAGCTTCTAAACAGATGAAGCAAAACTGACAGAGGCTGGGCATGGTTGCTCATCCCTGTAATCCCAGCACTATGGGAGGCCAAGATGAGAGGATCACTTGAGCCCAGAAGTTCGACACCAGCCTAGGCAACATGGTCAGACCCCATCTCTAAAAAAATTTTTTAAATAGCCAGGATTGTTGGTGCACACCTGTGGTCCCAGCTACTCAGGAGGCTAAGGTGGGAAAATTACTTGAGCTCAGGAAGTTGAGGCTGCAGTGAGCCGTCTATGCCACTGCACTCCAGCCCAGGGGTACAAAGGAAGATTCTATCTCAAAAAAAAAAAAAAAAAAAACAACAAAACAGAAAAAACCTGACAACTGAGACATGCAAAACCACAATTATAGTTGGTAATTTCAACATACCCCTCTCAGTAATTTGTAGAATAAGTGGAGAATAAAAGCAATTAAGAATATGAAAGAGAAACTCTATTAATCAATTTGACCTACTTGGTATTCATAGAACATGATAGCCTTCGGAATACACACTGTTTTCAAGTGAATGACATTCACCTGGTCAAGCATGGTAACTCAGTGCCTGTAATCTCAACACTTGGGAAGTCTAGGGGAGAGAGACTGCTTGAGCCCAGAAGTTTGAGACCAGTTCGGGCAACATAGTGAGACTGTTTCTACAAAAAATAAAAAATTAGCTGAGTGTGGTGGTGCACACCTGTGATCTCACATTCAGCAAGACAGACCATCTGCAGGCCCATAAAACAAGTTTCAATAAATTTAAAAGGACTGAAATAATCCAGGGTACGTTCTTAAACCACAGTGGAATTGGAAACCAATTACCAAAAAAAAAAAAAAAAAAAAAAAAAAACAACTCAAGTGTTGAGCAGTAGAAATAGAATGCGAGCCACATATGTAATTTAAATTTTTCTACTAGCCACAAAAGTAAAAAGAAACAGGTGAACTTAATTTCAATAATATATTTTATTTAACCCAACATATCCAGAATACAGCTGACACTTAAACAATGCGGGGGGTTAGAGGCACTGGACCCCCATGCAGTCAAAATCTGAGTATAACTTTTGACTACTCTAAAACTTAATTAATATCCTACTGTTGGCCGGAAGTCTTACCAATACATAAACACTAGGTTAACACATATTTTGTCTCTCTATGTTGTTCAGGCTGGCCTCAAACTCCTGGCCTCAAGCAATTCTCTCACTACAGCCTCCCAAAGCGCTTAGAATACAGGCATGAGCCACCACACCTAGCCAGAAAATGTTATTTTAAAAATCGTTAAAGAAGACAAAATATATTTAGAATTAGTTAAGTGAAGTGGATCATTATTAAGGTCTTCATCTGCATCATCTTCACACTGAGTGGGTTGAGGAGGAGATGGAGGAGGAGGGACTGGTCTTGCTGTATTAGGGGTGGCAGAGGGAAAAGAAAATCCTTGTGTAATTAAACTCACGCAGTTCAAACCCATGTTGTTCAAGGGTCTACCAATACTCTCATTTTGACATGTAAGCAACATAAAAAATTGAGCTATATTAGTTACTTTCATATTGTCTTCAAAATCCAGTATTTTACACTTAATAGCACCCCTCAAATTTTGCAATAGCCATGTTTCGGGCATTCAACAGCCACACATGGCTAGTGGCCCCCATACAGGACAGCACAGCTCTACACAGTAGGTTAACAAGTCTGTTATAACTGCTAATTTTAATATGCATATACTAAGTTATTGTCTTTTTTTTTTTTTTCAAAGAAAAAATCTTGAGACAGAACAAAGCTTTTGAAATATTTAGGCCTACCTTTAAAATTGTAACCTATTATTAATCATTGAGATTACTAACCTGTCGTCAATGTTATGGTGAATGACAGCATGCATGACAAAGTCCCCACAAAGTTACAGCAGAGCTGAAAATTCGTATCACCTAGTGACATCATAGCTGTCATAAAGTGTAACATAATTACTTTACTTTTTAATGAATTTAGTGTAGCCTAAGTGCACAGTGTTTGTAAGTCTACAGTAGTGTAACGTCCTAGCCCTCACAATCACTCACCACTCATTCTCTGACTCACCCAGAGCAACTTCCAGTCCTGCAAGCTCCATTCATGGTAAGTGCCCTATACAGGTGCACCATTTTATCTTTTACACCATATTTTTACTCTGCATTTTCTATGTTTGGTATACAAATAATTATCATATTACACTTATCTATAGTATTCAGTAATGTGGTGTACAGGTTTGTGGCCTAGGTGTGTGGCAGGCTATATCATCTAGGTTTGTGTAAGTACTCTAAGATGCTCACACAATGACAGAATCACCTACCAACACATTTCTCAAAAGGTATCCTCCCCATCAAGTGACGAGTAACTGTACTGTTTGTTCTGATCTGATAACAGTGCTGCTAATGAGCTGGTGGTATACACAGCCTGGATACAGAGGACAAAGGAGTGATTTCGCCTCCTGGGCAAGATGGAGTGAGATCATGAGAGATTTCATCACACTACTCAAAACTGTGTGTCATTTAAAAAGCACGAATTACTTCTGGAATTTTCAATTTAGTATTTTTGGGTCATGGTGAAACCTGCGATTATAAATCTCAGAAAGTGAAACGTCAAGCGGGGACTACTGTAGTATTGCCTGAACTCCCCTCCTTGGCCTTATCTCTGACAGCAAAGGTGCAAAGGAGGAGACCCAAAGAAATAATGTAGGACTGCAGGAAGGATGGGGAACTAAGGAAACACTTTCAACAAATAATCCAAGCCCAAGAGGCCAGGCAGAGGTGAAAAACTTGGAACCAAACTCAAAGACTGGTCACCAGGGAACACCAGATGAAATAAACAGCGTTAAATAATGAAATAGGATGCATACCCTGGAGATCCCTCAAAGACATATCTAGGCCATCCCCTGACCACAATGTAAAGGAGCTGCTAACGGAATTAAAATTGGTTCAAACCACTGCTTCATTCTTTACTCAGAAGTCCAGAAAACTACAGGCTTCAGTGTGATTTTGAAAAACAACGGCTCCAGGTTCACCCTTTGCCCAGCTTTGTGGTACAGGAGTTGTAACCTAGACATGTTTCCACTTTGCCAATAGATACAATATCACAGCCACTGAGGGACACAAGTGGAAGGGGTTTCATTTCTCCTGATTCCGGGCTTTTCCTTCTTACTCCTACTGTGTCACTGTCAGAATGCAGCTTCCTTGCCACAAGGGGCACTTCTCTCTGCCGGGGAGGTGTGGGAGGCCCAGTGGTGCAAGTGCTCTGGAGTTTTGCTAGTGCCCCAGAGGCAGCTTTCCTCCAAGTATCACCAGCAGTCCCAGCAAGTGACTTCCTAGTGAGGTTCCCTGGCATCCTGCCTGCCACCCCAGACTGTGGCACCTCAGCAAACTTCTCCAACCACACTCTCTTCGGTGAAAGGTGAATTTCAGCCTTCAAGGAGGCGGAAAGGGCTCTTTCAAGTCCTTCAGTTACTCTGTCTATAGGTAGCAGCTGCTCCCTACATCTGCCATTCCTGTCTTATTTAGAGATGTCTTTGTCCCTCTTAGTAGTTAATTCCCTACTACTAGTCAGTAATCTTCATACTGAGTCTTCCTTGTTCAAATTACCGGTTTGCTTTCTTTCTCCTGAACAGATTCTAAACCCTGAATGATACCATAATTGGTAAGATTAAAAGACAACGTATATTTTCTAAATCACTAAGATAATTAAAACCAAGAAATTACAGTCCATTTTAGGGACATCAGTGAGAAAGTATAAGATGTGATTACAGAAGACTAAAGTCATTAATTAGCATAAAAAATGAAACAGACCCAATAAAAAGGCAAAGGCTCTCCAAATGGTTTCAAATACAAAATCCAACAAGATACACTGTTTAAGAGACAACTAAAAATTATATATGAAAGTTGAAAATAAAAGGACAATTTATCATGCAAATGTAAGCAAAGAAAGAAGAGAAATTCTAATAACAAAGAAAGTAAAATTCCGGGCAAAAAGCATAAACACAACAAAAAGGGTAGCTTTAGGCCATGAAGTATCCCTTATGAATTGCATGTAACAGACACAAGTATTTATATACTAAATAACAGTATCAAAATACACAAAGCAAAAGCTCTAGAGAAACATGAAATTGAGGGAAATAACTATGAGACTTTAAGAAAACACTATCATTCTTATAACAACAATATGAACATTAAATTGGAATAATTGGTTGAATACCCATTTACCCCTGTCCTAAACAAACTAAATAAATCTTCATTTATAACATTCATAGAACACTTTTTAAAGCTGCCTGGCCCCCAAATCTCAATAAACAGGAACAACATAAGCCACGTTTTTTCTTTCCACAAGGTAAAAATCCTACAACTAGCAAAAAAAAAAAGAAAAAAAATTTTAAGCCAACTATATGGAAATTTTGAAAGAACTATTGAACCAGGTATTTAAAACACAATGATAAAATACTTAGAAAGCAAGACTACTACATAACAAAATGGCTGGGATGTAAACATACTTGAACTTAAGAGAGAGTTCAAAAGCCTTCAACATATTTATTTGTATACAAGCAAAAAATAAACATCAGCCTCAAAAAGTTGGTCAAAAAAAATCTACAGAAAGCAAAATAAGTCTAATTGAGAAATTAACATATTTTAAAACAAAATCACAATCGATATGCAAATCAAAACACTAGTTTCCTGAACAGAAAATGTGTATCCTTAAGAAGTCAAGTAAAAAGTGAAAGAATTAAGAGAAGGTATATTTCTTAGAACTTAGAAATGGCAAAGTTAATAGAAAAGAGATTGCTATTAGAATTCTCTGCTAAAAACAGATGTTTAAATTTCAACAAAATAAAAATATTTCTTAAAACGTATACATTACTTAAATTTACTAATAAACATAAAAGGAAAAATATATTTTAAAACAAATTTTTTTAATTTAAAGTTGCTTAAATTTAAAAATAGATGACATAATAGTCGCAAAAGAGACTGACAGTTATAAAGAAATTATTTCCAGAAAGGGCTGTGAACTCAAAAGTTTATAAGTATAGACTTTCCACCTTTCGTGAATAAATCATTCCCATATTATAATTGCCCAATGCACAGAAAAAGACATACAGTTGTTCTATTTATTTTAGAGAGCTAGCAAAATCTCAATGTCAAAATACAATAACCAGGCTGGGCGTGGTGGCTCACACCTGTAATCCCAGCACTTTGGGAGGCCGAGGCAGGTGGATCACCTGAGGTCAGGAATTCAGGACCAGCCTGGCCAATACAGTGAAACCCCACCTCTACTAAAAATAAAAAATTAGCCAGGTCTGGTGGCAAATGACTGTAGTCCCAGCTACTCAGAAGGCTGAGGGAGAGAATCACTTGAACCCAGGAGGCAGAGGCTGCAGGGAGCTGAGATTGCACCACTGTGCTCCAGTTTGGGCAACAGAGCAAGACTCCATCTCAAAAAAAAACAAAAACGCCCACACAAAATAGCCCAAAAGACCAATCTCATTCATGTAAAAAAATGCAAATTTCCTAAATAAAAGATTAGTATATCAAATTCAAATGCATTTCTAGGGAGGATGCACGGTTGGCTAACATTAAGTCTGCAATCATTGTAGTGTGGTTTCTCTTTGATGTCGTTTATTAGACAGCATTATGTCTACAATATTTCAAAAAGGACTATCCCTTGAGAGGGTTTCTTTCAGCTTTTGTCACATTTTATTTCTGTCCCAAAGTTACTCAGACTTTAACATGCTTAACACAAGTTTCAACAATACCTTAATGAATGCCTGTGAGAGACCAACACCAAAGTCAATGTTGTTTTTATTATTATTATTTTTTAATAGACAGGGTCTATGTTACCCAGGCTAGTCTTGAACTCCTAAGCTAAAAGGATCCTCCCACCTCGGCCTCCCAAAGTACTAGGATTACAGGCATGAGCCACCACTCCTGGCCTCAATGTGAATGTTAAAATCATCACCAAAATGGCTGAGTGGTGCTGGTAAAGAATCCTGGGCTTTACAGGATACTAACAAAGGGTAACTGTGTCTGTTCACCATTTCAAGTGGCACTGCTACGCTGCAAATGCATATGCAGTTTACAATGCACTGAGACTGCCAGTTTTGAAATTTTGTATTTCTTGGTGTTTTTTTAGGCTATAAGTATGTGCATTACTTCCAATTTTGAGACAAAAGTAGCCTTTATTAATATTAAATTTTAAATCCATATAATTCAAGTCTACAAAAAATGCAAATAAACTGTAAAACCTTTTAAATTTCTTTAAAAAATTAATCTACCTGATTCCAGGACTGCAAAGATGATTTAATGTGGGAAAATCTATTAATATACCTCATCAAAACATCAAATGAGAAAAATTATATGAATGTTTTAATAGATGTCCAAATGGCATGGTTTTGAAAGTTCCAGAGGCATTTCTAATTCAAACTCTTTAAAAACTGAGAGACACTATCTTTCAGATAAAGACTAACTCCCAACAGCAAACTTAAAAGTAAAAACTATGAACATTCCCATTAAAATGAGAAAAAAAAAATATCTAACATCATTATTGTTATTTAACATTGTCCTAAACATTTCAGCTAACAAAACATGCAATAAAAAGGAAATAAAACTATCAGAAGAAACATTATCATTATTCACAGATGATACGTAAGCATTTCCTAGGAAACCCAGAACTCAATGAAAAAAGTATCTGAATTAAGTGACTGTATACCAGGAAAATATCAATCTATGGTCTGATAAGACTACTAAGTATATACCTATCATGTCTCTCCACAAAATTCCCCTACTATTACCTGGACCCTAGTTAGAGTCACTATTATTTTTTGCCTGGATTACTGCATCAGGCTCCTAAATGGACTGGCTTCCCTATCTCCAGCCTGGTGAGATATCACACAGTAAAGAGACAGTGATGTTTCTAAAACCAAATCTGATGTCATTCCTTTGCTTAGATCTTCTCATAGATTCTTGCCATATTTAAAGATCCAAATTCCTTATTATAGCCTTATTTATGTGGCTGTATACAACCAGGCCTTATACACAGAAAAGCCACATTGTCCTTTTTGTTCCTCAGACACACAAAAGAGGCTTTATGCTTGCTATTCACTCTGCCTGGGATGTTCTTTCCTTGAATCTCACAAGGATGGCCCCTTCTAAAATGTCAATCACATGTTATCTTAAATGTTACTTCTTTAAGAGGTCTCTTTGGCTGTGCGGCTTATAGTGACACGGTACGGTATAGAGTGGTGGTATTGTGGTGAGCATAGCTGTCTTCCAAAAGGTCTCTTTGATCATCCAATCTAAATTAGCCATTCATTCACTATCTCATAATCACTCTACTTTAATTTCCTCCATAGAATCTAAAACTCATGATCTGATACTTTCCCTGTACATATTTAGTATCTCCTCCCCACTAATGTCACCTCCATGAGGGCACAAACTCTTAGTAATTGCTTATCTCCAACATTTAAGTAAGTGTCTGACACATAGGATTTTAATTGTCTGTCATTCTCAAAAAACTATAAGCTCTACTAAACAGGAACTAGGCCTATTTTATTCTTTGCTGTCGATCGAAGACTCTGGCACAAGGTATATATTCAATATCTGATGGATGGATGGATGGATGGATGGATGGATGGATGGATGGATCCCTCCCTTCCCTTCCTACATTCCCTAGTATTCTAAGACGGGGCAAATGTTTTTGGTGATCTCAACACATTGCTGGCCTATAATGAGCTTGTAGTCAACTAATAGCGTACACTAAATCAATTTATATGAATTATTATAAAATGAAATCTCTCCACCTCTATCCATTTACCAAATTCTACACTGATGTAATTGACTTCTTACACTAAACATAGAGCTTTGAGTCTGATGGCCTTGTTGAAATTAACTTTTAAAGTGCCTTTGTCAAAAAATACTTACAAGAAAATAATAGGGCAAGAAAAGTTAAATATTTTAAGCCCTGACCCATAAATTATGTAAGTAGCTGGCATGGAAGAGACCTTCTTTAAAGTGATATTTTTAAAAAAATTTTTGAGGTACTAAAAAGTTAATTTATCTTGTCAGAGTATACAGAAATGACCATTCTTTGCCGAAACTAACAAAGCCACAAAGAACTGCCTCTTAAGTGTTTAAGATACTGGATCACCATTTTGATTACCCAAGAGTTACTCATTAAATATGACACAGAGTACAGAGCTGCTGGTTTGCGGGCACTCTTAAGTATCTAATTACTTCAAACAAAAGGCTACATTCTCAATTTTTTATATTTTGTTTTTATTCAAGTTACTCATAGGCAGCACTTTAAAATTAGGCTTTTTAAATTAAAGGCCAAAACTAAAAAAGTTTGCAAATATGACATTGCTAAAAGAATGATAGCCTTAATAATTTAAACCCCAAAATGTCCGTCCTGTGGAGTTAGGGTCTTTATACACAGAATGTGTAAGATCGATATCATTTAAAATAAACAAGTGAAAAACCACAGATGGTGGGTTAATTTGTCAATGAAGATAAACATCAGTTTCAGCCTTCTAGAGTATGAAAACCGGCAATTAATTCGTTCTGTGGCAGAATAATAAACTGTACTTCAGAATTTTGACTTTAATGTCTCTTTCTCCAGCAGCAGATCAGCATATCTATGCTGAAGTTCCTTTTCTCTTTCTTGTTGTCGCTGAACATCTTCTTTCAGACACTTAAAGAAACAAAAACATTAATTATTTTAGATGTAACTATACTGAAAAAAACCTACAGTACTCTACCATCTTAAAAACCAGCTGAGTTAAATCATGATTCTTAAGAGGTAAATATTTCTCAAAGAGAAACAAACATATCCAATACTTTTGCTATAAAAGCAGTATTACAGCCATTCTTTGATTTGGTCATATGCTTGCCATCTTGTAAAATCCTGCTGCTACTTCAAATAAACAAACCACTACCATCCTATCAATACCCACAAATGAACTTCCAGAAGCCCTGACCGCCCTTTAGCTGGACAGGAGCTATTATGCCCATTTGGTAGATAATTGAATCCAAACCTGGTCAAAGAAATGTGATGGTTTGGAAGGACTAGCTCTGTTCCCAGCAACCTAAGTTACAAAACAAAAAGATACTGGTTTAGTTTTCCCTCAAAGAACTACATGAATGGGTTACAATTAAGTTTCAAGGGGACAAATTACAAGAGCTAAGTATTCCATTTCACAATGTATCTATACACAAAACAGAAGATGAGTAAGGGAAGGCCTTTGCATCTACAACTTGCCTGGTCTATCCATCTATACAGAGGCAATTCTAGATTAGAAAGTCAAATACTTTAAGCTCTCACTATTAAAAGCCTGACAGTACCAACTTCAGAGACAGCCAGCATAGAAGTAAAAACAGGACAGCTCTGATAATTCTTTGCAGCACTCTTTAAGCAACACTTCAATATATCACATTACCTCTAGCCTCCGGGGAATAGCAGAATCTTCATGTTTCTTGAGTTCTTCAAAAGTGCGTAACTCCAAGTGAGCCTGTTCAATTTGGTCCCATAAGTCATTCAACTGTTTCATGAGCCCCATAGCACGAGACTGGTAACCCCCAAGCAAAATTTTCATCTTCTTTTCCATCTTTGCAGCTCTCTTGGCTTCTGTCGTCATGTGACCCCTGTTTATCTGGAGAGCAGGGGAAGATCTCAGCATACATGAGAAAGCAGGCTATTAAATAACAGGGCTAAAAAGGTACCATTTGTTCATGTATGTGCCTCAAAGCAAAAATATACTAGAACTCTTTATAGCTCAACTACTGTAACACACTATCAAGCTTAAGAAGGATTTATCTTGCACCTAAAGGGTTTTATAGGTGAGTCCCAAATAATCTATAATCTATTTATAATAATTTGACCCATGATTGAAGCACAAAGCGGGCTTGAATGTCATAGTATGGGAAAAACTAATGTCTACTTTCTGAAAATGACTTCTGCTATCATTCAACATTACTTATTTTGGGACTAGCTACAAGCCATCCTCATCATCTGTATCTCAAAAATGTACTTCTGGGAGTCTGTTCACACATCAAGCATTCCAACTTTTACAGTTTCCACCCAAGGGCCTGCATCCTACATCTTCTGGCTCTGGGAGCTGAGGGATCTAGTGCCAAGTCTTGCTAGATCACTAGATCCCTAGAACAAAGAGATGCTTTTAATCAGGCATGCAAGTACTTTCAGGGACTACAACCTTTGGGGGCAGTGCAAAGAAGGGGCTGAAAATGTGAAGCTCCACATTTCTCCCTGGAAGGAGCTGATGGCACAGTCTTGCAGTGGATACTCGACAGCCTGGCTTTGAACTTGCATTGGGGAGTTAATGGGACAGGGCAAAAGCAGCCTTCGGGCAGCCTAAGCAGCAGCTCGACACTTTCTGAGCCTTTTTCCCCGGCTTGCCCCAGCAGTAACTCTAGGCCTACCAATTCCTCCTAGAAGGAGTTTGTCCCCACATCAAATGCCTCAATTTTCAAAGCACCCATCCAAATGATTATATCCTAAATCTCCTAGATCTGGTAATGGAAGAGACTAGACATATGCAAGTCTCTGTAAATTAAAAAATAAGGAGGTGGTTTTAAATAGGTGTACAAATGCTTTCTAGGGCTACACTCCCCGGGAGCAGTGAAGAAAAGAATCTGGAACATGCAGCTCTCATTTTCTCTCCAAAAAGGGTTTATAACTGCATACTCTTCCAGTAGTTACTTGACAGTCTGGCCTCTAACTTCCATCAGAGAGCTAATGTGGGAGACAAACAGTAGCCCACAGGCGGCCTGCGCAGGAACCTGTCATATCCTGATCCTTTCCTCTAGCACATCCCACTGATGATTTCAAGCCTACTCTTTCTTCCTAAAAGAAGTTTGTCCACAGACTGAGTGCCACACTTTTATAGCGACACACACACAAGGGACTGTACCCTTCACAACCTAAGCTATGGGAAGTGGCAGGGTTTTGCATTCTGGAATCTCCCTAAACCACAGAAAACAAAGAGGTAGACACAGAACGAGACCACTTCCAGCCAGTATCTCCCCAGGATCATAGAGTGCAGCCACAAGCCAAGCATGGGCATTTGCCATAGAGACGGCTTACTGTAGAGAGGGTGGAAGAGTCAGGCACTTGACTTCAACATGAGGACAGAAGGAACTGGGACACATACCATACCTCAACCTTCCCAGCTACATCTAAGCATCTGGCTTCTACCTTACTAATCACAGGGTACTGACAGAATATGGCAACAAAAATAGAGACAGCAGTCTGAACAAATACAAAGATTTAAAAGGTATCTTAAAATCTCTACCTAGATGGATTGGTGAGATCCTTCTGCTACGTAAGGCCAGTCTGAGAAGACTAAGAGAGGCAGTTATCCCATGTAATGCACAGAAACCAACATAGAGAGAGTCAAGAACAATGAAGACACAAATATTTATTTAAAAAAAAAAAAAAAGAACAAAATAAATCAGTAGAAACCAACCCAAATGAACTGGAGATGTATGATTCACCACCTAACAGGAAATTCCAAATAATGGTCACAAAGATGCTCACCCAGGTCAAGAAAGCAATGCAAGAACAAACTAAGAACTTCCACAAAGAGACAGAAAGTATTAAAAGTACCAGTGAGAAAACATCAATCTGAAAAATACTAAAACTAAACTGAACAACTCAATACAGGGGGTTTGACAGCAGACTAGATCAAGCAGATGAAAGAATCAGTAAATTAAAAGACAGGTCACTGGAAATCATCTAATCTCAGGAGCAAAAAGAAAAAATAATGAAAGAGAGTAAAGATAACGTAAGAGACTTATGGGACACCATCATGGAGAACAACTTATGCATTATCAGGGCCAGAAGGAGAAAACAAGTAACATATTCAAAGAAATAATGGCAGAAAACTTCCCAAGCCTGGGGAAGGAAATGAAAAGCCAGATCCAGGAAGCCGAAAAGAAACCAAATAAGATCAATTCAAAGAGACCCACCAAGACACATGACAATTAAAATGTCAAAAACTAATGGCAGGGTGTTGAAAACTGCAAGGAAAAACCATACCACCATATATAAAGGAACCTCCATAAGACTACCAGAAAATTTCTCAGCAGAAACTTTTCAGGCCAGAGGGGAGTGGGATGATACATTTAAAACTCAAAAGAAAGAAAAAGAAGAGCTGGGCACGGTGGCTCACACCTGTAATCCCAGCACTTTGGGAGGCTGAGGCGGGCAGATCAGGAGGTCAGGAGTTCAAGATCAGCCTGACCAACATGGTGAAACCCTATCTCTTACTAAAATACAAAAAAAATTAGCCAGACGTGGCACACACCTGTAATCCCAGCTACTCAGGAGGCTGAGGCAGAAGAATCGCTTGTACCTGGGAGGCGGAGGCTGCAGTGAGCTGAGATCATGCCACTGCACTCTAGCCTGGGCAACAGAATGAGACACCATCTCAAAAAAAAGAAAGAAAAAGAAAAGCAGAAGAGGGGAGGGGAGGGGAGGGGAGGGGAG
>NW_022436981.1:2488698-2502369 GCF_009761245.1 Sapajus apella | reverse complement strand
AGAGAGAAGAGAGAAGAGAGAAGAGAGAAGAGAGAAGAGAGAAGAGAAGAGAAGAGAAGAGAAGAGAAGAGAAGAGAAGAGAAGAGAGAAGCAAAAGAACAAAAGAAAAAAAAAGGAAGAGAAACTGCCAACCAAAAATACTATATCCAGCAATCCCATATTTCAAAACCAATGGATGATAAGGACTTTCTCAGGCAATCAGAAGCTGACTTTATTACCACTAAACCTGCCTCATAGGAAATGCTAAAAGGAGTTCTTAAGCTGAAGGAAGACAATACTAATTAGTAAATGAAAATATATTAAAGTATAAAACTCACTGGTAAAGCTATATACATTGTCATATCCAAAACATTCTAATACTCTAATGGAAGTGAGTAAATCAATTATATCTCTAATGTAAAGGTTAGAAGGCAAAACTATTAACAAGTAAAGTACAACAATTTGTTAAGGGAATAAAAATTACATAAAAATTTTAAGTATAACATCAGAAACATATGGGAGAAAGGGGTGTAAAGTGTATAGTTTGTGTATGCAATCAAAATTAAGTTATCAACTTAAAATACCCTGTTATATAAACTGTTTTATGTAAGCCTCAAGCTAACCACAAAGCAAAAGTCTATAATAGACACACAAGAGATAAGAAGATAAAATCCAAAGCATACCACTACAGAAAGCCATTAAGCGCCACCTCAACCCCCCCCACACACACAAAGTACAAGCAAGAGAAGAAGAATAGAAAAAAAATCTATAAACAGAAAACAATTTACACTAGTTAAGTCCTCACCTATCAATAATTACTCTGTAAATGGATTACATCCCCAATCAAAAGGCATAGAGTGACTATTAATAAAAAGAACAAGACCTTTTTAATCAATAAAAAGAACAAGACCTGCCAAAGTGCTGAGATTACAGGTGTGAGCCACCATGCCCTAGCCTGGATAAGGGGCCAATACCCAAAATACACCAAAAAAAAAAAAAAAACCTCAAACTGCTCAAAAAAAAACAAAAAAACCCTATTTTTAAAATGGGCAAAGACCTGAATAGACATTTCTCAAAAGAAGACATACAAGTGGTCAACAGATACATGAAAAAAATGCTTAACACCTCTTATCACAGAAACGCAAATCAAAACCACAAAGAGGTATTACCTCACACCTGTTAGACTGGTTATTATTTTTAAAAATGAAAAATAGTATGTGTTGGCAAGGGATGTGGAGAAAAAGGAACCCCTGTTCACTGTTGGTGGTACTGTAAGTTAGAACAGCCATTTTGGAAAACAGTATGGAGGTTCCTCAAAAAACTAAAAACAGAATTATCATTCAATCCGGCCATTCCACTTCTGGGTATACCTATTCAAAGGAATTGAAATCAGTATGTCAAAGTGATGTCCACACTTTCATGTTCATTACACCATTATCCACAACAGCCAAGATAGGGATTTTTAAAATATGGTATACACATACAATGGAATACTATTCAGTCTTTAAAAACAGGAAATCCTGTCATTTGCAACAACAGATGGACATAGAGGACATTCTGCTAACTACAATGAGCCAGGCACAGAAAGCCAAATACTATATGATGTAGCTTGTATGTGGAATCTAAGAATGTTAATCTCATAGAAGTAGGCAGTACAATGGTGGCTACCAGAGGATAGTGGGGTAAGTGGTAGACAGGGAAAGGGGAGATGTTGGTGAAAGGTATAAAGTTTCTGTTAGACAGAAAAAAAAGAGGTTCTGGTGGTCTATTACACAGCATGGTAATCACAGAATAACGTTTATTTCAAAACAGCCAGAAGAAGGAATTTTAGGCCAGGCATGGTGACTCACACATGTAATCCCAACACTTTGGGAGGCTGAGATGGGTGGATCACTTGAAATTAGGAATTCACAACCAGCCTTGCCAAATGGTGAAACTCCATCTCTACTAAAAATATAAAAATTAGCCAGGCAAGGTGGCATGTGCCTGTAGTCCCATCTACTCTGGAGGCTGAGGTGGCAGAATCGCTTGAACCCAGAAGGCAGAGGTTCTAGTGAACCTAGATCACACAACTGCACTCCAGCCTGGGAAACGGAGCAAGCCTCTGTCACAAGGGGAAAAAAAAAATGGATTTTAAATGCTCTCTCCACAAAGAAATGGTACGTATTTGAGGTGATGTTATGTTACGTTAATTATGTTAATTAGCTGATTTAATTATTTCACATCTGTGTATGAAAAAAAATCACATTTTACTCCATAAATATATCCAATTATTATTTGTCAATTAAAATAGAACTTTAAAAAAAATATGGCCAGGTGCAGTGGATCACGCCTGTAATCCCAGCACTTTGGGAGGCCAAGGCAGGTGGATAACCTGAGGTCAGGAGTTCAAGACCAGCCTGGCTAACATGGCAAAACCCCATCTCTACTAAAAATACAAAATTTAGCCAGGTATAGTGGTGCACACCTGTAGTCCCAGCTACTCGGGAGGCTGAGACAGGAGAGTCACTTAAACCCAGGAGGCAGAGGTTGTAGTGAGCCAAGATCAGACCACTGCACTCCAGCCTGAGCAAAAGAGCAAGACTCAGTTTCCAAAAAAAAAGTATTATACATCTTCTGTATTATACATATGATACACTTTTAATAGCTAGAATATACCATAGTTATAATCAAAACATAACTCCCTGAAACTACAAAATGAGTATATTTTTACAATGTTATAATCCTAAATTTGGCATAAAACTCAGAGAGCACAAATATAAACATTACATAAAGCAACAAAATATTTTTTAAATTTTGAAGACTTAAAACATACTATAAAGTCAAGACAATTTCCCTATTGAATATGTATGCTGAGTATAGGCAGGCTGCCTTCTCTGATTATTCTAAAATTATAGGAAAATAATTTTAAAATGTATAAACTCAAAAACAGGAGAGGGACAATTAACAGAAGATTTAAACAAAACTCTGGATACAGCAGGGGCAATAAACTGATACAGTAGGGCAGACAAAGTCTGAGCTTAGAGAGTCAAACAAGAGGCAGAGCAGATATGAAATGCAGAATTCCATTGGCATCATATTGTATTTATGTATATATTCTAACACCAGTGGTTCCCAACCTTTTTGGCACCACAGACTGGTTTCATGGAAGACCATTTTTCCAAGGACCAGGGTGGGGAGTAGGGGTGGTTTTCAGATGATTCAAGTGCATTACATTTATTGTGCACCTTATTTCTACTATTATTACAATGTAATACATAATAATTATATAGCCTGCCATAATGCAGAATCAGTGGGAACCCTGAGCTTTTTTTCCTGCAACTAGACAGTCCCATCTGGGGGTGAAGCGAGACAGTGACAGATCATCAGGCATTAGATTCTCATAAGGGGCATGCAACCTAGATCCCTCACCTATGCAGTTTGCAACAGGGTTCATGCTCCTATGAGAATCTAATGCCACTGCTAATCTGACAGGAGGTGGAGCTCAGGCAGCAGTACAAGTGATGGGGAGTACTGCAAATACAGACGAAGCTTCACTGGCCTGCCTGTGCCTCACTTCCTCCTGTGCAGCCTGATTCCTAACAGGTCACAGACTGGTACCTGTCCACGGCTGGGGATTGGGGATCCTGTCCTACATCCCCATGATATAATCACTTCACATTTTAAAGTGATCTGCAAATGCTTGTGCAACATAACAACACTTACACTTGTGAGGTCAAAGCCTTAGGAATAATTAGTAAATCTGTATTAATTTTCTTTATGTCTGTCTATTCCCTGCTTCCTCCCTTCTCCCCCACACCTTTTCCTGTCTCTCTCTCCATTCTTCTCTCTCAAACTAATTCCATCAAGTGATTCCATAAGTAGCTAAAAGTAGGTAGTTTCAGAATAATGTGTACCCAAATGATACTCTATAATTCAAAATAATGTAACTAAGAACAACCTGTAAAGAGAGAGAGAGAGACAGGGAGACACACAGACAGAGAGAGAGAGAGAGAGAGAGAGAGAGAGAGAGAGAGCGCACTATGTAAATACTTCTTTCTAAGATAGTAGTACTAGTTCATATCTATCCATCTCCAGCTCAGTTTATTACAAGTCAGAGTCAGATAAGCCCACGGAAGGTGGAGGCAGGGGAGTAACACTGCATGCATGTGCCTTACAAACATGAGATAGATCTAAAATTAATTTAAATGAAGCTCCTTTAAAACCATGCATTTCTTCAGATTTTTATAAAAGTTTTTATTCCTTTGCAATTTACTTGAATAAATTCATGAAAACTGTTGATGTCCTTTATAAATGAACCTCTGATAAACCAAGTTCCATGGCAATGATTATATGTCTCCTAAAAGAGTCAGGATATACTGGTTAAGGGCAGGCAGCACAGTATGGTGGGTAAGAGTGAGTCACTCTTACAACCCAGCACTGCTGCCCCGCTGTTTTGACCTGATGAAAGTTATTTAACCTGTGTGTCTCCATTTCTTTATCAGTAAAATGGCAGTCACTGCTACAAGTTGTTATGAAGCTTAAATAAGGTGACAGATGCAAAAAGCCTCAGCTGCCCAGCGCCTGGCACAGAATAAGCAGACAACAAATGTCAGGTCTGATTACTATTATTTTCCAGATATTAAGAGTTCAAACATTTTGCTCTTTTCCCTAATAACTAAGGGAGTAAAAGAATGAGGCTTTAAAAGTTTCGTTAAAATTCCATCTTCAATAAAAGTCTAGGTGGACCCTTTTCTGGAAATACAACAAGGAAAACCAGCTGGTCCTTTTTTAAGTGAGGAGTTCACCCCTGGTGGGCCATGAGACCAAATAACACACACTGGACCTCTGTCCTATAGTGTAAAAATAGTATCAGAACATGGACTTGTGGTGCTTCCCAACTCTATGGGAAGATTTTCTAGCCCTGAAGTTCAAATGACATGAAGGAAGTATCTAAGTATTTGATCCAGCAGTTCCACTCCTAGTATTTCCCAAGAGAAATGAAAACATGTCCACATGAAAGCCTGTACACAAATGTTTATAGCAACATTATTCATAATAGGTAAAATGTAGAAGCAACCCAAATATCCACCAACTGATACATGGATAAACAAAATGTGGTATTATCCACACAATGGAACAGTACTCAGTCATAAAAAGAAATACTAATATATGCTACCACATGGATGACGTCTGAAAACATGTTAAATGAAAGAAGCCCATCACAAAAGACAACATATTATATGATACCACTTATGTGAAATGTCCAAAATAGGCAAATCTATAGATACAAAAAGTAGATTAATTGTTGCCTAGGGGTAGGCAGGCTGCGGGAAATGGGGAGTGACTGCTGATACAGAATCTCTTTCCGAGGTTATCAGTGTTCTAATAATGGCTGCACAACTATGTGAGTTTACTAAAAGCCACTGAACCATACACTTTAAATGGTCTGAACTTTATGGTATGTAATTTATATCTCAGTAAGGCTATTAAAAAATAAGGTCTACTGCCGGGCACAGAGACTCACACCTGTAATCCCAGCACTTTGGGAGACCAAGGCGGGCAGATCACAAGGTCAAGAGATCGAGACCATCCTGGCCAAAATAGTGAAACCCTGCCTCTACTAAAAATACAAAAATTAACTGGACATGGTGGTGTGCACTTGTAGTCCCAGCTACTCAGGAGGCTAAGGCAGGAGAATCGCTTGAACCCAGGAGGCAGAGGTTGCAGTGAGCTGAGATCGCACCATTGCACTCCAGACTGGCAAAAAAAAAAAAAAAAAAAAAAAATGTAGACTAGTAGTAGAAACATTACCTCCACAGGAGAAAATAAAATATCTCGATGTTCAATTCTTCTGGATACAAAATGCAAAAATTTTCCCCCAGAAATCAAGAGAGTACCTTCTAAGTTCTAGAAAGGTGGTAGCAGGATGGGATTAAAAAAAAAAAAAAAAAAAAAAAAAAAAGAAAAAACTTCCACCACATAAATTTTACAACACCATCAGAGAGAAAACAATAATTTGTACACACTCACTTCCACTTCAAATATTTCTGGAGTATGTCTTTTTAAGCCAGTGGTTTTCAACCACAACTCAACTTCAGAACTACCAGTGGAGTTTTTAAAATCTACCAGCACCAGTGCCCTAACCTCAGAGACTCTGATTTAAATGGACTCAGATTTTTGTGTTCTTAAAAGCTCCCATATGATTCTAACAGGCAATTAGGATGACAAACTCTGGTTTAGCCAGAGTCATTACAGAGCTAGGTATCAGTTGTTTCCTCAACTATATCTACCAAAAAAGTCATTATTTCCAATAAGCTATGAACAACTAAATCCATCAAATTATATTCAAGTTCCTTATTCTATAATTTAGCATGTTCAGCCAGGCAACAGTGGCTCACACCTGTGATTCTTGCACTCTGGGAGACCAAGGCAGGTGGATCACTTGAGCCCAAGCGTTTGAGAGCAACCTGGACAACACAGTGAAACACCACCTCTCAAAAAATACTAAAATTAGCCAGACATAGTGGTGCATGCTTGTGGTTCCAGCAACTTGGAAGGCTGAGGCAGGAATCACCCAAGCCTGGGAGGTTAGAGGCAGCAGTGAGCCATGATCGGGCCACTACACTCCAGCCTGGTCAACAGAGCAAGACCCTGTCTCCAAAAAAGAAAAACAATTCAGCATGTTCTAAGAATACCCATATTACCTACTCCAATCACATCTGGATTCAAACATACATTCCAAAACCCTTAAAAGCAAACAATGTCAAATACATACAATGCTTTTTAAATATTAGTTTTTCATTGGTTAAGATAACTCAATTAGGTATACACTGTGCTCCAGGGATAGTCCATTTCCAAATTGGTGTAACGGCATAATACCTATACTCAGAAACTGCTTAATTAGTCATCAAGGTACATTTAGTATTATCAGTACCCTGTATCTTAGAATTACCTCACCTCATCCAATGGAGTTATTATTCTCAAACCATCAGATTTTAAAACTTCAAAGTTGTTAGCTTTCATTTAATGTCAACAATTTTATTTCATTTAGCTCAAGCTTTATAAGTCTTCTGGCTCAAATACTGTGTTAAGGTTCCAATCAAATATAGACATAAGTTGTACAAAAATTAACTTAAGCACAGGAAAAAATTAATTTAGCCAAATAACTGTGTAGTCACTAAACATATAAAGAAGAAATGGAATATAGCTTTTAATATCCACGTTAAGCTCAGTTATCTTACACCTGTCATTTGAGTACTAAAACACAAAGGAAGGTATCTGCATGCTTTGTAAAATGCTCAACCTATGACTGCTCAACATGTTTTAAGAGGAAAAATCCTAACCTACAGTTTCTGCTTTTTCAAGCCAATAAACCTCAAGTATGAAATGTACCTGCATACAGGGACAGGACTACTTTAAATCAGCCCAGCTCCTCCCAACACCCACCCACACACACACACAGAAACAACATTGAAGTGCAAGACAGTATAAAACTTTATATCCTAAAATTCAAAGAAAAAGGGAAAATCAGACTCAGATTTAACCAGATTCACACTTCTAAATTTTTTAAAACAAGCACTAGCAACTGCCCTGATGGACACCTTACTGGCACAAAATTTCTTAAATAAAATGAAGTTCACTATCACTAATAGGAACTTAAAGTAGACTGACACTTGATACAATTAAAGCTGACTTGATCAAATATGAAAGGGTAAACTTCAATTCAAAACAGGAAATTAACAAGAATATATCCACATACAAATGGGTAGGAAGACCAAGCTGAGATATTTCATGCATCGTAATTCTATTTCATAATACGGTATCTAAAATTTCCTTCAAAATAGTAGAGGAAGGCAGGATGATGGGGAAACAAGAGTGGCTATGACTGATGGCTGTCATAGCTGAATGTGAATACATGAAGATTCATTACACCAGTATATTTTGGGGTATGTTTGAAAATTCTTGTAATTAAAAATTTTTTTAAGTCAAATTGAATACTCTATCTACTCTAAAGGCTACTTTCTCAAGACCATACACCACAAACCATGAAACATTAATGTAATGAAATATAATGGAGACCTTAAAATTTATAAGTATGTCAACTATTTCAACACACCAAAATGTACACATAAAATGTGAGATTAAAATCCACAATTATGTAAAATCTATTTACACTAACTAAAATCTGAGTTTTAAGCCTCACTCAGTACAGCAATCTCTCCTAAAATCAGCCCATGTCTCAAATTTCACACATTCCTCAAAATTTAGACTATAAAAAATATAACAAATTTACTGTTGTTTAAAGTGAGGTTAGTTCCTAATACCTCATAGTATCGAACCAAGTATAATCCAATTTAGGTAACTCTAAGAGTGATACAGACCTGAAGAGACATGGGAGGAGAATTCCCATTTACTAAAACCTGCTATCTGCTAATCACATAGTATCTCATTTAATCTTACATTACCTCAAATGCACACTTCCAACAAATAAAGCTATTACTCGTCCAATTTTTACAGATAGGAAAACTTAAGACCCAGAGAGGTTAAGTAGCGCTCAACTGCTGGTGTCATCACTGAGTGGCTTTGCGGCTTGCCCTAGGCCACAGCCACCAGGGGATGATGCCATGCAGTTGTGCCCTACTTGAAAGTCCAATACACTGGCCACACCACTGCTAGCAAACTGAAAGTCTTCCTTGGCTCAGCGCCTGAAATGCAAACATGCCTGAAAAAATTTAAGCTGTGGAACTGAATGGCTTAAATGTCACCAGACAGCTCCCTGAAAAATAAATTATTCTAGACACATGTAAACAAGAAATAAGACCTTAATTAGCGATTCTGCCCATCATTCTTTCCCTGACTTAGATTTTCACCCTATAGGTACCCACATATAAGAATTTTGACACCTGAGAAAAGCTTTTACCTTCCCCAGTTTGTATTTTAAAATTCTAAATTCTTTTATTAATAAGCTATAAAACTATAAGAAAATAAACATCTCTCAAAAAATTTACAGGAAAAATAGGTTCCATTTACCACCTTTTTAGAAGTAGGGTGGAACATAACTAGTGTTTAATCATATTTACAACTATTGAAGGAAAAATGTAGAATATGATGATCCCATTTAGTTTTAAACACCTTCATCCACACATTAAAAAAAAAAAGATATATGGGAGAATGTGGGGGTGTTTGTGCATATATACACTACAATGTTTAAGGTGATTATGTCTGGATAGTAGGTTCCTTTTCTTCATGTTTTCTATTTCTTTTTAAACTTCTACAAAGCACAGCTATTATTTATAGAAAGACGCCTAGAAATGTTATTTTTTTAAATGCATAGAAGAGAAACTGTCTAAAAAAGACTGGCTAGAAACCAATGGAAAACTGATGGTCCCCAGGAGATGAATCAGTGGAACCATAAGTGTTTCCTTGGGTCATTACAAAAGGGAGCTGTATGGGACTTATAAAAGTGTAATTGTTACTTTCAAGCTCACTAAGTTTGTTAAGGTTACTAAGCTTAAGTAATTCCAAAATAAACACATTATCCTTGGGTCTCCAATACTGTCTTAAGTTAAAGTCTGTTACAGTAAGGTTCAGAAACATTAAGAACACCCCTCACTGAAACTCTTACTTGGGGGCCCAGAACATAACCTTATACCAGTGGAAAAACAGGTTTAAGGATACCCAAAATAAATATGCAGTCAATGGGAGCTCCACTTCCCAGTCCATCATTCAGCAATATGATCCCACAATAGTAAAGATGTGGCTCAATCACCAAAACGTTTGCAAACAACAGTAGTCCACAAGTGATTCTCCTTTAATCTCTATACCACTTACCAGCATTTTTTTTTTTTTTTTTAAATCAGCGAACCTTCTCTATACTGATGAGATGCAGGTCCAAGAAAGTAATTATTGTTTGCAGCTATGAGTTAGCAACCATCAGACTGCATCCCTGAAAAGCATGCTAACCAGGAAGGTAAAACCTTACTAAAAACCTTTCCAAGGACAGTAATACACGAACAACGCAATGCAAGAACACTTTACATCTGCATACACTGGGAAGTGAAACACGTAAACTGGATAAAACACATTTAATTCATGTTGAGGCATAACAGAAGCATCCTGGTTATATCAGGATGTCTGGTCCAGCTCATAGAGTTCTCACCAGAGACCACTACGAAATCTGTCAGTGCCTGTATGGATCATGGCAGAGAACAGAATTTGGGAAAGAGAGTATTCCAGAGTACTATGAACTCTTCTCCTGTACCACAAGTCACTTAACCCACCCCTACAAAAGACAACATAAGGATAAACCTGCTGATATCTGACAACATATAGCCCTCTACCCAGAACTGTCCACTAACTAAATCCTTGCCCAAAGTTTTCCCTCTTTAAAGTATTAAGGACATTTTTTCCTGTGTAAAAACATCTGACTTCATAATGAAAATCACTGGGAAAATGAGATCTACTGTGCAGCCAATTTTGCAGAAATATAACCTTCAGACGAGTCAGAGGGTCCTCCTAAGAGTTATACAAATACACTGAGGAAGATTTTAAGTGTGTTATCTGTGTTCTTTAAGTTACTTTACTTCTAAGAATTCAATGTTATATAATATTTACAGTTGACTATGCCAGTAAATTACAGAGAGTAGTAGTATTCCTTCTGGACCTACTTTCTATCTCTAAGGAAAGCCTTTCCATTTTTATAACTAACATGACAAAATCTACTTTTCAGCCAAACTTCCTCAACCAGCAGTTTAGATACTATTTCAAATACTATTAAATTTAACGGCAGGCCTAAATTCAGACTTCTCATTTCACTTTTGCACCTAACGGAAATTACTTCACTCAAAATAATTACGTCTTCAGATGATTTCCTATTTCCACTTAAAGTAGAAACAAATTAGAACACTTCAAATTCTATTTGCACTTCCCAAATACAGTAATGACTCATTTATCTGGCATCATCAGAAAATGAGGTTCTCCACATGAAGCATTTTCCAGGTAACAGAAGCACACAAACACAGAGAATTTGTCTGCCTTGTTCCTTGCTGTTACCCCCAGGACCTAGAACAGTGTCCAGTACATGGTAGATGGGCTGTAATAATTACTGAATGTATAAATAAAAGTAC
This sequence comes from Sapajus apella, assembly GCF_009761245.1. Lineage (NCBI taxonomy): Eukaryota > Metazoa > Chordata > Mammalia > Primates > Cebidae > Sapajus > Sapajus apella. The sequence goes on along the minus strand of NW_022436981.1, from coordinate 2,491,282 downwards.
TAAAACTATTTTATTTTTAACCATTCATGAAATTTTTTCCTATACTGAATTACAGCCATCCCTCCTTTTTTAAAAAAACATGACACTTTTTGAAAAGAAATAAAGCTTTTCTTATTAATTTGGGACACCACTATAAATAGCAATCACTTTACTCCCCTACAATGTATCTTAGTCCCCTTAAGTCTATTAAAATACACTGGGCTTTTTGCCACCATGTAAAAATGGCCTCAGCATGAAACTTTTCCTTTCCTTGTATTAACTGTCATTGCTATGTTTGCTCTTGCTGTCTTATTTTACACACACAAGTCTGGCAAGTTTCTAAACTTAATTCTGCCTCCAAAGCAGAATAAAATACACAGACTTGGTTACCATTCAGAAGTCTTTTCCACTTATTTCTGACCTGTAGCTCCCTTCTAATTCTATTTATTTAACAAACTCCTTGCACACATACATCCTCTACCACATTCTACATAAAATTTGAGATGGTACTATTAGTTTTAAATGAGTATCTTAAGGATTTTCATTTAAGTGCTAAGTTTCAAATATTAATCATGAGCAATGGCTCAAAGACTACCTCCAATATAAACCCCAGGGCATTTTTTTAAAATCCATTCAGGAGACACCAGCCAAGACAAAGCTGGATTTCATCTTGCTTGATAGGCAGTGATAGGGCCATAATTTAGATTCATGATTCCAAAGTTCATGGCAGCAAAAATCAAATACACTGGCAGCCATGGCATAGAGTGCTTGCAGAGAAGGGCTTATCTCCTGAACCTAAGAGTGGAAAGGATAATTTAAGTATAGCATTTAGTTTATACAATATAACTGAAGTTCCTTCCCCACAACAAACTTTGAATAATGTTTATATTTTAGCAATCAACTGAAATGAAAGAATTACCACAATTGAAATAAAATATTTATGTATTTCAAACCAGTAGAACTGTGTCTTCAAAAACTAAAACAAGCTAAAAGAAACCTAGTTCTGAATTAGGGATGAACATAAATAAAATGGGGGGTTTGTTTATTCAGCAGTTTAAGTTGCTTTTCTTTTTTTTTAAGATTTCATGAACTTTCATTTGAAGTAAGCATAGTTTACTAAATTAAAGGACTTGATTAACTATTCTTTAAAGGTAACTAGCTGGGTAAACAATAAAGTAAGTTATCCAAAAGTCAAGAAAAGAAAAATGACTTCAGACTGCTTTATGAATATTCTCCAAAATCACCAATCCTTCAACAAAAATAGTTCAACGGAAGATTTCAGTTCCTGGTACTGAACTGAACAAAGAGAACCACATGTTTTTAATGGTTGCTCATAAACGACCCAAATAAATCTCCAAAAGAACAGCAGTCGTTCTTTCCGTGTTTTTCCCTTTAAAATTCATAAGACCAATTCAACACAGAAATAAAAATTACTGTACTTTACGGCACCACTCACTGTGTGACACATTTATTTGCTGTCACGAAAGTCAGTGCCTCAACAAAGTAAATGAGATTCAGGGAGAAAAAAATTTTCTACCATTTTAAAAAGCACGAAATGTTCTTGCCATTTGCGGCAAAAAGAGTTTACCCACCTCAAACGAGAAGATTTTCATACTAAGTAAGAAATCTAAGTATTTATATATAAATGATACAAAGAAGCTTTCCAAACAGCTTTTCAATCGACGATGCTGACCTCAGTTCACAATTACACTGCTAACTACAATTTATAAGAAATGAAGCCTACACAATAAAAAAATGTAACTTACAATTTAACCACTGATGTTCTATTTTCCCTGGCTTTAACACTGAATCACAACACAGAGCAATAGCACACCCTGCTGGAAGTTGGTAATACAAATAATTGGCAGCACTGAACTGCTAAGATTTTACCCAAGAACCAGTAATTTCTCACTAACTGGGGAAAAAAGAGGTTCACAGAGATTAAACATCAGCTGCGATCTTAAAGGTTAAATTAAGACTCAGAATAACTCAAATCAAAAGATACTGCTTTTTCCTGCTCATTCCCCACCCCCCCCACTCCCCCGAACAACCCTCCCACCCTGCCTCATTTCCCCAGCCCCACACAGCCCCAACCACCCCAAGTGATTTTACTATTTCTGGCTTTAACCCTAAATAAAAATATTTTCAGATGTGCTTTTTGTAAAAGGAAACTGATAATGACATAAAAAAGGAAACCAAGGCCATCTTCTGCATATGACTGCCTGAAGTGCCCCTTCTCTCCCATCCCACCTTGGCCTTATAAACACCCCTAAGGATTAACATTAAGAATGCACAAGGCATGGCCAGAAGTGGTGGCTCATGCCTATAATCCCAGCACTTTGGGAGGCCAAGGTGGGCGGATCACAAGGTCAAGAGATTGAGGCCATCCTGGCCAAAATGGTGAAATCCCGTCTCTACTAAAAATACAAAAATTAACTGGACATGGTGGTGTGCACTTGTAGTCCCAGCTACTTGGGAGGCTGAGGCAGGCAGGAGAATTGCTTGAACCCGGGAGGCAGAGGTTGCAGTGAGCCGAGATCACACCACTGCACTCCAGCCTGGCAACAGAGCAAAGACTCCGTCTCAAAAAAAAAAAAAAAAAAAA
>NW_022436981.1:2427738-2488598 GCF_009761245.1 Sapajus apella | reverse complement strand
AAGAAGAAGAACAAGAATGCACAAGGCAGCTTGGGGATCTATGAACCACAATTTACATGCCATTGGCAAAATGTCTACGTAGATTCTGGAATTCAAAATATGCAGACTATATTGAGAAACCACATGTCCTGAAACTGCATCTAGTATGTTTCAACATTTTCGCAGACATGGAAAATCATGGAAGCCACTATCTAGAGAACCCAGCTCTGTCCTCTCTAACTCAAACTTACAGTAACCCAAGGATGAAGGGAATTGTATTTAACTTTTGTAAATGTGCTCTCTTTGCTATAAAAAGAAAACTCCTTGGTACTGCTGAGATTCCTCTTTAGAGCAAACAGGCTATGCTAGCAACAACCTACACTCTTCTGAGTGACTAGTGTTGGCTTCCTGGCTCCTTGATCCCACATCTAAAGGTTCTGATTGACATGTGGTCAACTTGCAGGGCATTCTTTAGTCATGAAGGCCAACAATTATTTTAAAACAAAAACCCCAATGAACAAGGCCAAGGAAGATCTAACACTTAAGCGAAGTTTTCTCCAAGAACTAAAATGGCAATAAGCATCTCAGTGTATTTTTCTGAGATTGTTTTCAGTGACATTATTTGATTCATTATCTCCATCAAGGTACATTTAAAATTAAAATTTTAAAAGAATACCAACCTCGAGCCTCTTTTCAAGTGATTCAATTCTGTCCTTTTTACTAGCTAGATTGGCCCGTGTGTAGCGGCTCTGCCCCGGAAGATACAAAACTTGACTGTAGCATTCTTCCCACACCTGGTTATAAGCTTCACTTGAGAGTTCTCCATGGCTCATTCCTTGTTTAACCACTTCCATCTCCTGCACCAAAACGTCCTGGGCCTGTTTACAATAATAATTTCAATAAGTTTAAGTACTACAAACACTTGCTATATCCAGAAAGCATTAGGAGGCTCATTTTTTCCATCATTCCTTGAGCCAAAGGCAAGGAATTTCGGTTCATTGTTTTTTTGAAAGGGGGGATGACAATACCTAGGAAAAATAGCTTAAAAAGCCTTTGAGTCAATGCAGATTGCTTTTTAAAAGTCAAGCATCCATGTTTCCTCAAAAGCATAAACATCTTTTGCTTTCACTCACTATTACAGCAGCTGCCATTTCTCAGGTACCTATTATTTGCAAGAAACTAGGTTTAAAAGTTTTTTTTCTTTTTTTTTTTTTTTTTTTGAGACGGAGTTTTGCTCTTGTTGCCCAGGCTGGAGTGCAATGGCACGATCTCGGCTCACCGCAACCTCCGCCTCCTGGGTTCAGGCAATTCTCCTGCCTCAGCCTCCTGAGTAGCTGGGATTACAGGCACGCGCCACCATGCCCAGCTAATTTTTTTTTGTATTTTTAGTAGAGACGGGGTTTCACCGTGTTGACCAGGATGGTCTTGATCTCTTGACCTCGTGATCCACCCATCTCGGCCTCCCAAAGTGCTGGGATTACAGGCTTGAGCCACTGCGCCCGGCAAGGTTTAAAAGTTTTACCTGCATTATCTCCAAAGGTCACAATCACCTTACAAATTAGCCAATATTAACCTCATTTAAAAGCTAATGAAGTCAGGCCCAACACGTGGCTCACTCCTGTAATCCCAGCTCTTTGTGAGGCTGAGGTGGGCAGTTAAGGAGGCCAGGAGTTTGAGACCAGCCTGGCCAACATAGCAAAACCTCGTCTCAACTAAAAATACAAAAATTAGCAGGGCATGGTGGCGCATGCCTCTAATGCCAGCTACTCAGGAGGCTGAGGCACAAGAATCACGTGAACCCAGGAGGTGGAAATTGCAGTGAGCTGGGATTGCACCACTGAGCTCTAGCCTGTGTGACAGAACAAGGCTCGGTCCCAAAAAAGGGAGAAAAAAAAAAAAAAAAGGCTAATGAAACTAAGGCTCCGAGAGATTAATCAACTTGTTAAGACCACATCATTAGCAAGCAGATGAGGCAGAATACAAATGGCATCAATTTGTGTGTACTCCTTCCACTCCCACTCCACCGTTAAGTGCAGGACCTCACGTAATAATCAGCAAAGGGGAACTAGGCATCTTTTTGTCAAGTGCCATTTCTCTCATCCTGAAGGAACTGCCAGATAATGAGACTGGGGCACAAATTAGATGATAGATCATAAACCAGCTTAGTTCACTGCTAAAGAAAACAGTGCAAAATGACAGAATGAGAGGGATAGCTGGACTGGCCTGGGTTCAAATCACAGCTTTAGCATTAAAGCAGCTCTCTGAGCTTACTTAATTTATCTGAGCCCATTTCTCAGCTGAAAATAGCTTTCCAAACAATTATGATGTTGACCTTAGATCAGATGTTTGTTATTAGGATTAAGTAAACAATACACTATAGAGCCTAGCCCAATGCCAGACTCACGGAATTCCATTAGCATATGAATTTTTTTCCAGCTCTTTACTTCATGGCTTATGAAAAACTGGGAACCACCTTCTGTGCCTTACAGAAGACTTTCAATCTTTCCAGTAATATTAAAAATAAAATGGACCCTTAAACATTAACTCTTAAGGGAAATAATGGAAAGAAATCCATTTTAACATACTTTAAAGTACATTAAAGAAAAAGAAAATCTGACACTTTATTAAAAGAGAAATGCTATTTTACTCTGTAACTGTACACAGTAAAAATTTACGAGTTCAGATCTTGTAATTATTAGGAGAGAATATGGCTAAGTTATCTTTAAACTATCCATAAATAATCTGCTAAGTAAATAGCTGCTTCAAATTCTTTTTGGAACAAAGAAAAATATACATAGATAAATACAATATGAGAGAATAAACTACTTTGTTTCACACAATTCCAAACCAATACCTAGAATTATTATTTTTCATAAATTCTGTTAAGGTTTACCCTCTACAGAATCTCCAAAAGCAACAATGTGATCTTTGTTTCAGGTTTCCATACATACAATTTAGGAAAATTTATTTCCTAAATTCCTCTTCCCCTCATATTTTCACTCTAAAAAGAGGAAACACTGCAAGTATCAATTTCGTAGCCTGATTCTCAATCCCAGTTCAATGATTAAATGTGCTTGACAGAGTAAGCACTCAACAGATGTCAGCTTCCCTATTGCACTTACTAAAAAATGAGTCACTCAAAGTTATTCTGAAATCAGGGACAAGTTGTTGAAGTATAAATCAAAACCCTCCTTCCTTTCTCTATTTTCTAAAAATCCTATAATAAATATGTATTACTTATGTGATAAAGAAAATACAAAGTAAGAAATTGTGAGAGGGGAAGAAAGAGGAAGAATGCAGGAGAGAAGACAGGAGAGTTTATAAGAATCTTGTTTGTTTTATCCTAAGAAACTAGGAGCTCATTCCAAATCTGTGAGTCTCTCACTGCTCCTCAGGGCTGAAGGCTAAAGAAAAAAAGACTTAAGCTAATGACCATTCAGCTTCCAACTATGAGACCCACTCTATCTTTTTATACAATTGTGGAGATTTCTATTTACAATCAGTTGTTTGCTCTGTCAAAGCAGAAGGAATAAAATGCGTACAGAGGAAAAGACCAGACACAGACTTCATATAAGAAATCATTTCTTCATGTCTTTATCCAAAAAAGTAGGGGGAAATCATGTAAGGGGAGTATACTCAGCAAACAAATATTTCCTTTCTTTCAACAGGTGAAAGGTTTAATCTATAAACATTTTTATATTAGTCTCTCTCTCACCTCTTCATATTATTCTAAATAAGCAAGGTTTTAGTAGTAAAGGCATCAAATTTTTATTCAGAGATAGCAGAGCTGAATTCAGAAAATGGCAACTGTAACAACTGTCAATCAAGCCATTAATACCCATGAAACAAAAACACTCTGGTGGTGTTTATTTGATAAAGGTCTATCACACTGAACATGGGGGACGGAGGTATTTAAAGCATGTCCTTTTCATAACACTTAATCTAAACATGTAACTCCTAATCATATACTTCAGTTGTTTATAAATACCAATGGGAAAAATAAGTTCATTATTTGTCCATGATACACAGCACCTAACAAATAACTAAATCTCAAGACAGAAATATTCCAGCTCAATCATACCTTTTTCAGCTCTTCTTTGGAGAACTTTTCATAAGGATTATGTTCCAGATAGGTAATGTGCTCTGAATTATTGGTGCCAAACGCTACAGTTTTGCCTTTTTTACTTCCAGATGGTTCATAAGGATGATGTAGAAGGTCATAATGAAGCATTGTGATCATTTCTTTTTTGATTAGTTCTTCACTTTTCTGTAAATCTGTCAGAGGTGGCTCTACATTTAAGGGTCTTAGAATAGTTTCATTTACCTAAAAATTTAAAACAAATACAATTACCAAACATATCACTGCAACATATTGACATTAGTACCTGTTACAGCATGAATTAAATAGCAGTTTCACATTTTCGAAAGCAATTTCTATTTTTTTACCTCTAAATTCTTATTAGTACTAGTGAAACATTTTAAAGACTGGATTTGAGAACTACTTTGCTATATTCCAGAAAGTAGATGAAATTTTCTTTTATAGTCTTTATGATGTAAAAAGCAGCAATCACATAAAAAGAAACTTAAAACTTCCTAAACCAGAAATTCTAACACTTACTTCTGATGGTCTTGGCAGATCTTTCTGGACAGCTTTATGCATTCGTTTCATTTCCTTTACACGCTCTGCATCTCGTATGGCCTAAAAAATGATTTTTATATCCTTTATTGCAGCTATAGAGTATTTGACATCTCTCAATAAAGCTAAAAACACTGGTATGTAAGATCACGTTATGTTCAAGAGCTAAAGTTTAGAAATCAGTTTAAGTTTGTAGAAAGGCAATGCTAAGGCCACAAAAATGAATGTCTATTCATTCTCATTATAATAGAAACTAAGAGCTCCCACTGTCTACAAGAGCATTCTCCAAATCTGCATGGATCCATCCATCATATAACAAACTTTTCTCATCCAAATGAAAAATGTAAATTCCAAAGAGACTCCCACAACACACCTCTTTCTTCCCTTTCACGCCAAATAACTGAATTTTAATTCAAAAAGCCAGCCAAAAAATGTATTGTTTCTTGATTGTTATGAATAATGTGGGGTAACACATCAAAATTTCATGCCATTTCTGAAGAAGTCAATGGAACTCAAAGTAGTTGAGACCTAAACACAAAAAGTATCAACCTCTGTTCCCCAATGAAAAGCACATTCACATGGGTCCTCTCTAAAGTATTATTTCCACTGATGTCATTCTCACTCCAATCCCCTGAGATTAAAGGTTCCTAAAATCCTCCAGCAATGGACTGCAGCAAGACTTACTCAAAGGGGTCATACAATACCAGTTCTAGTTTAGGATTTACCACTTACCCACAATGAGACCTGAGAAAGTTGAGACCATGAGACCTGAATTCATCTGAGCTTATTGAGTATTCCTTATCAGAAATATCTGGCACAAGTGTATCTTAGACTTCTGATTTTTTTCAGATTCTGGAACATCTGCATTATACTAACAAGTTCAGCACCTCTAATCCAAAAAGCTTCAATGAGCATTTCTTTTGAGTGTCATGTCAGCCCTCAAATAAGTTTGAACTTTGGAGAATTTCAGATGTTGGATTTTTGCGTTAGCAATGTTCAACCTGTAATATCGATCCTATTTATATCACTGTGTTATTATGTGCAAATGAGAAAATAATTTCATATAAGATATATTACTACAAAGTGTTACTAATATTATTCTGACATACTCTAAATGTCCAACTCCATTTTGGATAGAGGTCTTACTATGTTGCCTGGACTGGATTCAAACTCCTGGGCCCAACGGATACTCCCACCTCAGCCTCCCAAGTACCTGGGACTACAGGCTCCTACCGCTGCACTACCAAGGAACCAAGATTTATTTGTTTTCAAGACTAACCAGTAACATCTTTTCTTTGCTAGACTGAAGCAATGTCTAAAAGACTTCCTATATGTATTTTAGAGAAGCATAATGAATTTGACGGAATGTATTTAAATTTCCATATACATTTTTAAGAATGTCCATCAAAATATTGTGAGTATATTAATTATGTAAATGAGTATTCCTTATTAATGACATGTTACTTACTTTCAAAATTTTTTTCAATATTAAAAAGAAATAGGTAATGGCCGGGCACGGTGGCTCAAGCCTGTAATCCCAGCACTTTGGGAGGCCGAGGCGGGTGGATCACAAGGTCAAGAGATCGAGACCATCCTGGTCAACATGGTGAAACCCCGTCTCTACTAAAAATACAAAAACATTAGCTTGGCATGGTGGTGCGTGCCTGTAATCCCAGCTACTCAGGAGGCTGAGGCAGGAGAATTGCCTGAACCCAGGAGGCAGAGGTTGCGGTGAGCCGAGATCGCGCCACTGCACTCCAGCCTGGGTAACATGAGTGAAACTCCGTCTCAAAAAAAAAAAAAAAAAAAAAAAAAAAAAGAAAAGAAATAGGTAAAGATCTTGAGGCATTTAATGGCTATTCTTCATTCTTCGAGCCTACTGACACATTCAGCCAAACTCACACTTCTCTCAGTGCAGTTACCCACCTGCTTTCGAGCATCCACATCCGCAGCATCCTCAATGTAAGTGTCATCTATTTCACGTTCTTCCAGCTCCTTCTCGGCATTTTCTGGTAGAACAATTTCAAAATCATTCTTGGGGGCAGGAAGGCCCAACAACCCTAAACGGAGATGTTCTCGAGATTCTCTTTCCTGTAGAAAAGAAGTATTCCTTCTCAATTCATACACATTAAATATTCAACCAGTATTTTATGAGTCTCTTAGAAACTGATAGCACAACAGGGTGACTCTAGTCAAAATAACTGTACCTTTCAAAATAACTAAGAGTATAACTGGATGGCTTCTAATACAAAGGTTAAATGCTTGAGGGGATGAATATCCCACTTTCCATGACGTTATTATTACAAATGCATGCCTATATCAACATACCTCATGTACCCCATAAATATATACAGCTACTATGTATCTACAAAACTTAAAAATTATAGGAAGAGAAAAAAAGTCTCAAAAAAAAATCAGCCTAGTATTAATTCTAGAAAAATAATCCTGACTTCAGAACTAAGGTAAGTCTTTTGTTTATTTTCTATTCTTCCTTCTTCCCAACATTCAGACCAATTGAAAACTTTTACTTGTGATTACTGAAGATACTCTGGGATATTCCAATAGAAGCTTTGAGGCCAGGGTAGAAAAAAGGCCACTATGATTTTCATTTGAGGGAATACATTTCTGACACTGAAATGTAACAGCAAATGAAAAGAACAGGTTCAAAAGTTAGTTTGTCCCTGGACTAATAAAACGCACTCTGAAAGATACCTGAATTTGTATGTGTGTTTATTGTTAAAAGAAATGCTAAATCCCATGTAGGCAGAAGAGAGTCAAGTCCTGGTTCCCAAAAAAGCCTCCTGGTACCCAGAGTTTTCCCAGTATATCCTCACCACATCCTCAGCTCACCTTTCCAGTCTCATTTCCCACTACTCCTAACATGTACTAGGTGTGAGGAACAGATGGGTTGTTATGTCCAAAACATCCTCCGTGCTCCACAGGGTTGTTATGTCTAAAACATCCTCCATGCACCACAGGGTTGTTATGTCTAAAACGTCCTCTGTGCTCACTCATTTTGTGGTCTCCATATGGGACAGCCTTCATCTTCCTTCGGAACCTACCTCCTCAATTAAGGCTTTCCTGTTACCCAACAAATGTGATTATTCCTTTCTTTACCCTAAACACATTGGTTTTACTCAAAGGGCTTATTCTGTTCTGATATTACAATTATTTTTGGACTTAGTTTAGTACTGCCAATCTCCCCAGAATATAAATTTCCTTAGGACAAAGAACATCTTTATTCAACTTTAGATCCCTCAAATGTCCAAATGCATGCTCTGCATGCATGAGGTTCTTAATCTGTTTAATTCTTATGTATCCAGTCAGAGGTGGCTTTAGTTGATATCAATTTGGACTTTAAAAAACATATATAAATCAACCACATATATACACGATCTTTACTCAACGTTAGATCCCCTCAAATGTCCAAATGCATGCTCTGCATGCATGCAGTTCTTATGTTTAATTCTTATATATCCAGTCAGAGGTGGCTTTAGTTGATATCAATTTGAACTTTAAAAAACATATATAAATCAACCAAATATACACATAATCTTTACTCAACTTTAGATCCCCTCAAATGTCCAAATGCATGCTCTGCATGCATGAAGTTCTTATGTTTAATTCTTAATGTATCCAGTCAGAGGTGGCTTTAGTTGATATCAATTTGGACTTTTAAAAAGCATATATAAATCAACCAAATATATACATGAGGTTAGAATTAATTTTAAAATGAAAACAAGCCAATATCATTAGAAGTTATTTTTTTAATTTCACAATGATTTCTGTGGCATCAGATAATAAGGCCCAATAGCAAAGTAATAAATGCAATTACATGGGCAGAAGCAAATCTTAACTTTTACAATTAGCTTTCTACTTCATCTTGCTGAAGAAAACTTCAGTAAAATCAACAACAAACATCAATATTTACAAACCTAGTAAGAATAAGGAAAGGCAGGTTTTGAGCCCAAAAGATTCCCTCTTTCATCAAGTCTTACAAATCATCCTCTTTTTTTGGCATCCATAGGTATATAGATTCTTAAGGTATATGTGATATGAACTAACAGGAGAAATTTTAATTTGGCACCCATGAGATATATATTAAAAAAAAATTAAGAGTATTAAAAGGGAATTGACATTTACCATCTGCTTCACGTAAGAAGGATCACTATAGTCTGCCATTCCATCCTCGGGATTAATGTTTAACTTGTCTCGAAGAGGAGTTCTACCCGGGGTAGAGTTAATAACTGGTTTGGGAGTTGTTCCACTCCGGGGAGTCAGCCCTTCAGCTCCATTAGAAGGAGTCCTAGAAAGACAGGAATCCCAATTAACAGCAGTGCTACTTATATTTTAGATTGTACTTTCAAATGTTTTTCACATAAATTATTTCACAGGAAATAAATAAAGATTCCATAAATTCTGTCTAGCTAGTTTCGTTAGGATCTCTACATTAAAATCAATGTTTGGTCGAGCTAGCATGGTATTTAAACACAATATTTTTATTTTTTAACTGTCAATAGTCATTACATTTGATATTTTCTTGCCTTTCTAATAAACTAGGTCCACTAAACATTATTCCAACCTTTTCCAGGCACATTAGGGCAGTTAAGAATATGCAGTGGGCAGGGAGATGGGCCACCACACTCAATGACCACAGGTGACAGGGATATGGGCCACCACACTCAATGACCACAGATGACAGGAAGATGGGCCACCACACTCAATGACCACAGATGACTCTCTGAGTTTGGTTTTGTCTCCTTCCTATCAAGCTGTTGGCTCTTACATCATTATCACTGTCATTACTACTGATATACACACTAAAATAGTTCCTCATTTTACATTTTGTTTAGAAACCAAATACCACACTTTTGGAATCCCATCTAAACGTAAGTAAGCTCCTGAAGAAGGCCTAAGAGATTCTCCTAGGAATCAGATCCACAGACTTTGCAGCAACCTGTATTTTAATTATTCAAAGCCTTTTTTGTTCCTGGTTGCCTATTTCCTGTATATTGGTGTGTTGCAGAATGGTGATGCTGCCAGACAGCTATTCCTGATAGGTAAGGTGCTATCACATAAGACATGGTCCCTGCCCCCATGGATTTTACAATCTAGGTGAGAAACAAGATGTACAGTTGTCCCTAAGTATCCACCGTGATTGGTTCCAGGACCAAAATCTGCAGATACTCAAGTCCCTGATATAAAATGGCATCATATTTGCATATAACGTTTGCACATCCTCCCATGTACTTTAAATCATCTCTAGATTATTTATAATACCTAATACAATTTAAATACTATATAAATAGTTGTTATATTGTATTTCTATTTGTATTATTTTTTACTGTTGTACTGTTTGGGTTTTTTTTGGAATATTTTTTATCCACAGTTAGTTTAATCCATGAATGTGGAACCCTCAGAGGGCCAACTAAACAGAGGAAAAGAGGGGTTACACTCTCTTATAAGCCTCTCAAGAAGTTCAAGAAGTGTTAAACGTTTAAGACTGGCTGCCAATGCTTCTTGGTTCTGCTCTCATGACATGTGTAGTAATAGCCTGAAATGCTTTCCCTACTAATCAGTAGAAGGACATATCCTAACACTTAAAAGTAAGCCACAAATATTTCCAACCATTATAAGTTCCAATTCCATTTTACTACTACATGCATCCATAACATTGGTATTTTAAAGATTCTTCTTAAAAAATGGCAGCTTAAAACTAAGCAAAAGAGTTATAAAGAAATACTAACTCTAGTGTGGAAGTGCTTAGGGATCAAACAAACTGATATCTGCAAGTTACTTTGAAACGCATTTAAAAATATGATGAATTGATGGATAGGTGATAAAGCAAATACACTAAAATACTAGCAATCTTAGAATCTAAGTGGTGGCATGATGATACGGATGTTCACTTTACCATTTGTCAACTTAAACAGGTGAGAGACTGGGTCTCCAGAACAAGCAGTTTATTCAGGAACAACAAGGGATGACAGTGTGGGATATGTGTGCTATGACAGACCATAGGTATACCTGAGAGTCCTGGGGCAAGGAGAAGGTTTTAATGATAAAAGGGAGACGTCCATGTAAACCGCTTTGAAATAAAGACCACTGGTCACAGGGACTTAGCACCGGAGGTGGCATTTATTTTCATTGCTGATATAGGTTAAGAGTACCCCTTATCTGAAATATGGGACCAGAAGAGTTTCAGATATGGAATTTTTTCAGATTTGGGGATATTTGCATTGTACTGGTTGAGCACACCAAATCTGAAAATTCGAAATCTGAAATGTTTCGATGAGCATTTCCTTTGAGTGTCATGTTGTTGGTGCTCAAAAAGTCTAGATTTTGGATTTGCAGATTTAGGATGTTCAACCTGGTAGGGCAATGTCTTCACAGAAGCAACTTATCTGGAATATGTGTGGTTTTCAGAAGATCTCTGCAATAATTTCTGTCATGGGCATATGCACACGAGGGTTCCTTTTTCATGAAAATATAAGTGATTTCATTTCAATACTGATAACTTCCACACAATCTTTCAACCTCTCTAAATGCTTGACATTTTCACAATAAAATACTGGGGGAAAAGCAACAGTAATACATACATAAAAGGATTACAATCTTAATAAAATTCATAAAGTAATCATTAAAAATGCATCAATCTACTCTAAAATCAAATATAAAGTATTCAAAAATAACGTGATAGGATCCGAAACTTTGCAAAAGGACACTCCAATTAGACAGGTGTGGTGGTGGGCGCCTGTAATCCCAGCTACTCGGGAGGCTGAGACACAAGAATCACTTGAACCCAGGAGACAGAGGGGTTCTGTGAACTGAGATTGTACCACTGTACTCCAGCCTGGGTTGACAGAGCAAGACTCCATCTTTAAAAAAAAAAAAAAGGGGGGGGGGGTACTCCATACTATTTAACCATTTCCCGGATACTATTATTTAATACTATGAAGAAGAAATCAGAGGAAAACTGAACACAGGGAGTATTCATTCTCTGTAAACACTACTAAAGCAAACATGCTGCCTAAGTCCTTGAATTCAAGCTTCACTAAAATAAAAAACATATTCATTTACAATACCTGAATGGAGTAGAGAGAACTGTGTTTGGAGTCTGTACAACCTGCCGCTGTGGAGTTACACCTGAAAAGTCACTCTCATGCAACGGGGTATTAAGTCCACCTTTTAATGGGGTATCCACATTGGTCAGGGCCATGAGGTTCTGGGCTTCCTGATTAACGAGAAGGCAAAGAAGCATGTTTAACAGTTTAGACAGGCCTGCAGAATCTCTTCTGGTCCTACTATACAAATCTTGAAGCAGGCAGAATTCTTACACATTTTCTCAATGAAAACCTATACAGAAAATGAATACCAGGCATGACAGATTTCAATACTTCCATTCCTTCTATCAATCTAACACATCTCACATCAGTTTTATACATCAAATAAAGTTTTATATGTAGAGGTATGCTTTTGTGGCCTCACATATGAAATTACCATTACCCAAAAATTTCTCCTATTACTTGTGCCAAACCTCTCCATAATCATGAAATACAAGAATTCAAATTTCCCAGTGTGAGCTTAGGCCAAATGTCTAAATGCCTAGGTTTTAGTCTGGCTTCACCACTAATTCTCTATCCAGTCTTCATTAGTGTCTCTGAGTCTGTTTTTTCTACTGGGAAGTTAAGATACTACCAAGCAACCTTTCCACTGCACAAGAAAGCAACTTGTGGGGTCAGGTCCCTTTCAGAACTCTTGCCTGATCTCTTTAGGCAGAACTGACCATGTTCTCTTCAGCACCTCTACTATAACCCTGTCCTCAGTGCTATCTTTGCACCCTTAAGTCTCTTAACGTCCAACTTAGGGCCTGTGGCAGTTTATTTTCCAAAGATGGTCACTTCCTTCTCTCTCATGTTTCATGTTCTTATGTTTAAAATCCAACTGTGATACTCCTACCATCAAGAGGTAGGATCTATGCTCCCTCCCCTTAAATCTAGGTGGGCTTGGGATTCACCTGTAACCAACAGAATACAACAAAAGTGACAATGCTTGACCTCCCAGGTTAGTTTAGAAAAAATAACACAGCTTCCCACCACACTCTCACTGGAGCTCTGAGATACCAGAGAAGTTCAACTGTTCTGAGACCACCATGCTGTGAGAAAGCCCAAACCACAGAAAAGGCCACATGCAAATTCACTCCACATTCCCAGCTAAGGACTCACCCAATCAACAGCCAGCATCAACAACCAGACATGGAAGGATGACACATCCAAATGACTCTATCCCCTATCTGTCAAATCACCCAGAACCGCTGAGTGCTCCTTTCTAAGGCCCTAGACATCACGAAGTACAGACGAACTACTCCTTCTGTGCCCTGTCTGAATTCCTGACTCACAGAAGTCATAAACATAGTAAAATGCACTAAACCACTAAGTTTTGAGGCAAAATGAAAATAACCAGAGCAAGACTTATTCCATTATTCTGTATATCTTTATTCATGGGAAAAAAATCTGAAATTTCACATTATCAAAGATCCTGTGTGTGTCCTTTTTGCTATTCCAAATATAAAGCATTTACAGGAAAAAAAAATGTATGTAGGCTTAGAACTTCTGCACAGGAAAGAGGAGAAATAAGACTCAAATGGCAAAGTATATATTCCTGGAAGAGTGGATAACATGTAACACATCATAAGTGCTAAGATTACAAATAGGCAACACTCCCAAAAATGATGTGGCTAAGGAGTGGGGGAGTGTGGCCCAGGTAATAGGGCCAAAGTAATATGCTGGGGCATCTGAGCTGTCTCCTATGTGATGAATCAACCTCTTGTCAACCTGGTTACACTGGAATGTTTCCCAGAATTCTCTTCCCTCTTGATGCTGCGTTATTTTACACCAAAAGTAAAATAGAAGTAGAAGCTGAAGGAGAAGCCGAGGTGACAGAGGTGAAGTAGCAACCACTAAGCTCCGAAGGCCCTCACTGGTTAGAGGTAGTGACAGACTCGCAGAGGAGCTGGCAAGTTCCAGTGTGTCCCTGCTCCTCCTGCTCCATATATCCAATCCTCCTCCTTTATAGGCAGCCCTGGAGACCAACAGTGACCAGACTTCTAGCTTCAAACTCACAGAAACAGGAGTAACAAAGAGCCAACAACCCTCCAGACTTCCATACCAACCCGCTTGCTGCCTAGCTTCCAGATTTCCGTAAAAGCTACGACTTACCCCACCAGGGCCGGTGACCTTTCTCCGATCTTTAACACTCCTCTTCAGACCTTTAATGCCCTGCTTTTCCCATGACTGTGTATGGGACTAATTCCTCTAACAAATTCCTTCATCTATGATTTTCATAGTGGTTCTGTTCCCTTAACTAAACCTTGACTGATGTACCCTAGGCTAGATCAGAGGCGGCCAAGAGACAGGGGCAAAACTCCTCATCTCCCTAGCTACACACAACAGCAGCCAGAGGTGCCACCTTTATCACACATAGAACAGAGACACTGAACCAATAAAAGCTGAAAGATGAAAACCAATAAAAGATGAAATTTATCAAAATTTTACATAAAAATATGTCACAGACTAGACTAAATCTCAACTTCTGTCAGTTCATCTTAGAGGTTCCAAAGGGCTTCAACCAATCATAATCATTTCCATTAATAGGTATTTATCTTAGCAGTGACTTCTACTTGTCACCAAACACCCATTCTCTTCCTCCATAGTAACAGAAGCCTCAAATCTTAACCGGCACCTGTCTACCTAGAACAAATATCATATGTCCCCGTAGCTGGGACATGTGTGCCTAAGTTCTGGCCAGCAGGACAGAACAGAATGATGTGTGCAAGACGTCTTTCTTAAGACGTGTTCTTAAGAAAGGAAAGGGTGTGCCCCTTTTCCTCCTTCTTGCCAGCTATACGCAGACATGATGGCTGGCCCTCCAGCCACTGTACCTGCCACAAGGAGAAAAGAAGAGAAACCTGACATGGGGGAGGACAAAACAGCAGGTGCCCAGGTCCCTGACACCAGCCCCAGTTTGATTTCTCTCTTAACATTTAGGACATGAAACAGAAATAAACCTCTATTCTATTTGGGCCACTGTGAGAGGTTTTCTGTTACAGCTAAACCTAATTCCAACAAATATATAACTTCCCCTACATCTTTTAGAAGAGGAATCCAAAGTTACAAGCCCCAAGCTTACGGCATATGGCTCAGGCTCTAAATCTGTTTTGTACCTTTTCAAAATAACTACTACTCTCTCAGTTAACATTCACTCATTACCTCAATATTCTTTAACAATCAGTTAAAAGCCTGTATTAAAAACACAAAAGGATACTACAGGCTATAGGAATTAAGACAGTGTGGTACTGGCACAAGATAGATAATAGATCAATAGGACAGAATTGAGAGTCCAGAAATAAACCCTTACATTAATGGTCAATTGATTTTTTAAAGGCTGCTAAGACCATATAATGGGAAAAGAACAGTCTTTACAACAAATTGTCTTAGGAAAACTGGATATCTGCATGCTCAAGAATAAAGGTAGATCCATACCTAACAGTACATACAAAAAATTAACTTAAAATGGACCACAGACCTAAACGTCAGCACCAAAACTATAAAACTCTGAGGAAAAAACATGGAAGTAACTCTTCAGGACCCAGGGTTGGAAAGAATTTCTTGGATAACATTAAATGCATAAGCAAAAAAGAAAAAGACAGCTAAACTACACTTCATGAAAATCGAAACCTTCTGTACTGCAAATGAGAACATCAAGAAATTGAAAACACGACCTACAAAATGAGATGAAACATCTGCAAATTATATATCAGATAAGGAACTTATAACCAGAATATACAAAGAACTCTTACAATGATAAAAAACTCAGTCAGATGCAATGGTACACATAAATAATTCTAGCACTTTGGGAGGCTCAGGTAGGAGAATCTTGAGACCAGGAATTCAAAACCAGCTTAGTCAACACAGCAAGACCCTGTCTCTACAAAAAATTTTTTTAACTAAAAAAACAAAAGATAACCCAATTTAAAAACGGGTGAAGAATATGAATAGCTATTTCTGAAAATATACATATATATATATGGATACACACACACATATAAAATATACACACACACGCGCGCGCCAGGCCAGGCACAGTGGCTCAAACCTGTAATCCCAACATTTTGGAGGCCAAGGTGGGAAGATCGCTTTAACCCAAGACTTTGGGACTAGCCTGGACAACATAATGAGACCCCATCTCTACAAAAAATAAAAAATGAGCCAGGCATAGCGGTGCACACCTGTAGTCCCAGCTACTTGAGAGGCTAAGGTGGGAGGGCTGCTTGAACCTGAGAAGTTGGGTCTGCAGTGAGCCATGATGGCGCCACAGCACTCCAGCCTGCGTGACAGAGCAAGACTCTGTCTCAATAATAACGACAACAACAAAGATATAAAAATGGCCAATAAGCACATGAAATGTCAATGTCATTAGCTATTAGGGAAATACAAATCAAAAACACAAGATACCACTTCACAACTAGGATCTGTTTGATTACAAGATAGCTGTTATCAAAAAGACAGAAAACAAGTGTTGGTGAGGATATAAAGAAATTAGAACCCTTACACATTCCTATAAAAATGTACAATAGGCTAGGCACAGTGGCTCATGCCTATAAACCCAGCGTTTTGGGAGGCTGAGACAGAAGGATCATTTGAGGTCAGGAGTTCGAGACCAGCCTGGGCAACATAGTGAGACCCTCCCATCGCTACAAAAAGTTAGAAAATTAGTTGGACCTGGAGGTGCATGCCTGTAGTACCAGCTACTCAGGAGGCCCAAGGTGGGAGGATCACTTGAGCCCAGGAGGTTAAGGCTGCAGTGAGCCATGACTGCGCTACTGCACTCTAGCCTGGGCAACAGAGCAACACTGTGTCTCAAAAACAAATAAAATAGTGCAGCCACTTCATAAAACAGTCTGGCAGTTCCTCATAAAGTTAAAACATAGTTACCACAGGACCTAGCAATTCCACTCCCAGGTATACACACAAGAGAAAGGAAAAACGTGTCCACACAAACATCTGTTCAAAGCAGCATTATTCCTAATAGTCAAACGGTAAAAACAACCCACATGTTCATCAGCGGCTAAGTGGATAAACAAACATGGTATATTCATATAATGAAATATTAAGCAGCAACAAAAAGAAATGAAGTACTGATACAAGCTACAACATGGATAAACCTACACAATATTATGCAAAGTGAAAAAAGCTAGTCACAAAATACCATATATATGATTTCATTTACATATATGTGCAGAATAGGGAACTCTATAGAGACACAAAGCAGATTGTTGCCTAAAAACTTGGCAGGTTTGAGGGGAATAGGGAACGACTGCTAATGGGTATGGGTTTTCTTTCTGGATGATGAAATTATTCTAAAATTGACTGTGGTGATCGGTAAACAACTCAGTGAATATAGTAAAAATGGGTGAATTCTGTAAGAATGATATTTCAATAATACTGTTTAAAAAACATAAAAAGAGTTCCATTAAATGTTCCTTGTATTACCCTATAATGTAATATTTTCCCAAAATTAAAAATATATATATTTTTTAAATTTCAAGTGTGAATAATCACACTTGCAAACTTCTTCAAACAGCACCACTGAAAAAAATGGAGGGGTCAGGTACAGTGGCTCATGCCTATAATCCCAGCACTCTGAGAGGCCAAGGTGGGCAGATCACTTGAGCCCAGCAATTCGAGACCAATCTGGGCAATATGGCAAAACCCTGTCTCTACTAAAAGTAAAAAAACTAGCTGAGTATGGTGGTTATGGTCGTGCCACTGCACTCCAGCCTGGGTGATGGGAGTGAGACCCCATTTCAAAAATAAAAAAAGTAGGGGAAAGGTTATTCCTATCTGTCACAGAAGTGGAGACATCTGAAAGGCTGAGGCGTGGTTCAAGTTACAGAATGAGGAAAGCATGCTCTGTATTTTAATGAAAGGACTGGATAAGTGCTACACATGCACAAGCAATACTAAGCCACATAACACCGACAGAGCCACTATCAGAAGCATCTACATCACTTCAGGGCTGCCAGGAAAAGATGGCTGGTGGAATTCTTACAATATCTACAGCCATTACTGCCCCATGTTATTAGCAGATCTATATAGTTTAGGTGGATTCCTGTCTATTCTGGACTGTTTAGGCCCCTCCATGTTTCTTATGTGGGTGGTTAGGTTTTCTCTTTCCCAGCCTGCCTGAACAGGCTTATTTGACACTTTACCTGGCCTTGAACACCCTGAAACACATTCCTTACTTGTGTTCAGAGTCCAAGGAAATGCAAGATCACATTATTATTTTTAAAGCTTCTGATATGCTAGACATTTTATTTACTTGAGAAACCCTATGTCGAGGCCTCCTCAAAGCCTTGAGTTGGCTGCTAACTAGTGTGCAATAATTTAGTAAACTTTCATAAAACAATATAAAATAAGAAGAAAAGGGAGAAGGATAATAAAAAACAAAGTCTATAGGATTTTTAGAACACACACACACCCACACACACAGGATTTACAAAAGACATAGAGGCTTTACTCTCTGAAGAGAGTACAACCAAAGACTTCTAAGCCAGAGAATACCAGGAAGAGTTAAGAAAAAAATTATCACTATGACAATAGAGATGTGAAGCGGAAGTTTTTATTTTAGATTGGAGGCATCCAGCCTTTTTCCCCAAGAAGGTTCCCAGGGGCTGGCCAACTTTATAGCCCGTAGACAGGAGACTGGAAATTGCTTATCTGAGGAATCTGACTGACTAAGCAAAAAGAACTAGAAATATTGACATCAAGAATTCCCCAATGAAACATCCCAGCCAGATTAGCCTCCAGGGAAGCTGGGAGGCTACCCACACCTAAGGAGCTTCCAATCAGCTTGTGATTGTCCCCCACGTACCACTAGACACAGTCAAAGAGCATCGGACATTTGAGGAAATATCCATTAGCAAAGACAGAAATGAAACAAAACAAAAACTTAGAAACTACGCAAGGAAAAGAAAACTTGTAAAAACAAAACCAAACTACCATTAACAGCCACAGAGAAATAGGATACTCATGAAATGAGACACGAGTAACATGAGACATGTTAAAAAACATACTGAACAAAATTTTAAAAAGCACTTAAAAATTACATATATGATAGCAAATTAAAAACGGAATAAAGATAAAATTGAGAAAATCTCCTACAAATAAATCAAAACCAATGAGATAGAAAACTGGAGAGGAATAAATAGATAAATTGGAGGTCCATAAAGAGATCAATGAAAGGGAGAAAAAAAAAATTTAACTCAAAATAATTTTACAAAACTGAAGGCCATAAGCCTCCAGAATCAAAAGATCCACAGTGGTTGAAAAAGATCTACACCAAGAAACATGCGTAAGATAATATAAACATGTAAGATAATATAAGCTTCCAGACAAAGAAAAAACTAGGTTTCCTTTTAACAAACTGAATAGAAGGTCTCAAAAGGAACAGTACAAGCCAGAAGACCTTGCAGCACCACCTTCAACACTGTGAACAAAAACCACTGCAATCTGGGATTCTATACCCAGTTATACTGTCAATCAAGAAAGTAGATTAGTAATTCCCAGTTATACTGTCAATCAAGACGGTAGATTAGTAATTTACAGATATGCAAGGTCTTGAAAAATTCTACCTCTGGACATAACCTAACTGTTCATCAATGGAGAAATGAATTAAAAAATATGTGACACACAGGCTGGGCTTGATGGCTCACATCTGTAGTCCCAGCACTTTGGGGGGCTGAGGCAGGTGGATCACCTGAGGTCGGGAGTTGGAGACCAGCTTGGCCAACATGGAGAAATCCCGTCTCTACTAAAAATACAAAATTAGCCAGGCATAGTGGCACATGCCTGGTCAGGTACTTCGGGGGCTGAGGCAGGAGAAATACTTGAACTCAGGAGGCGGAGGTTGCAAAGAGCCGAGATCATGCCATTGCCCTCCAGCCTGGGCAACAAGAGCGAAACTGTCTCAAAAAAAAAATACACACACACACACGCGCGCGCGATAAAATACTATTCGGCCTTAAAAAAGAAATCCTGTCATTTGTGACAACATGGATGAACCTGAAGGACATTACATTAATAAGCCAGATACAGAAAGACAAATTCCCCACGGTTTTACTTATTTGTGGGATCTAAAAGTCAAACTCACAGAAAAAGAGTAAAACACTGGTTACCAGAGGCTGAGAGGTAGAGAAACCAGGGAGATGTCTGTCAAAGGACACAAAATTTCAGTTAAGACAGGAGAAATAAGTTCAAGAGATCATACATCATGGTGATTACAGTAACAATATACTGTACATTTGAACATTGCCAAGAGTAGATTTTAAGTGTTCTTATCACAAAAAATGATAAACATGTGAAGTAATGCACGTTAAACAGCTTGATTTAGCCATTCCACAAGGTATACATATATCAAAACATCATACTGTATGCCATAGACACAATTTTTCCTTGTCAATGAAGAAAACTAATTTAAAGAAATTCTGGCCAGGCGCGGTGGCTCACGACTATAATCCCAGCACTTTGGGAGGCCAAGGTAGATGGATCATGAGGTCAAGAGATCAAGACCATCCTGGCCAACACGGTGAAACCCATCTCTACTAAAAAATGCAAAACTCATCTGGCATGGTGGCGCATGCCTGTAGTCCCAGCTACTCGGGAGGCTGACGCAGGAGAATTGCTTGAAACCGAGAAGCAGAGGTTACAGTGAGCCGAGATCGCGCCACTGCACTCCAGCCTGGCACCTGGCAACAGAGTGAGACTCTGTCTCAAAAAAAAAAAAAATTCTACCTCCAATGAACCCCTTCTCTGAAAGCTACTGAATGGTACTCTTCACAGAACAAGAAAATAAACCAAGAAAGCCAAAGACATGGGAGCCTGAAAGAGGGGATTCAAGGAACTCTCTAGGGAGGCAGTGAAGAGAAATCAAAAGAACAAGCTATAAACAAGCCCTGAAGAATAATCAGTCCAGGCAAGAACATTGAGAAGTTCTTAGAAAGACTTTTCAAAAAGATGAGAACAAAAAAGTCTGGACAGGTTAGAGAAAACTGACACAGCCAGCATAGTCTAGAATGGAATTGGTGCTTAGTCAAAAAACTTAGCAACTGAATAAAACAAGTATTAACTCCAAGAAAAAATACTATACTGCAAAGTACAATAATATGCTATAGATTACATACTACATGTACAAATATTACATATTTGTACAATCACACAAATTATAAGGTAATTCATGGTTTAGCAATAAATAGGATTTACAGTCATAAGATAAACCAAGAATATAAAGTTAACCAAATTATAACAGAGAATCAAGGAATAGAAAATGTATGCATGACAGACATAGAAGGTGTGACAGAGTCAAGTGTCAAATTCTGTGGGGAAAAACAACAAATAATGCCTAAAACCGAAAACGGTCAACAAGTTACAAAGTTCTCAGCAGTAAAAGTAACACAAAGAGTTGTAACTGGCACTTCCATGGATGAAGGGCACAACTGTTCTTCTTGCTAAGCCTTACACAACTATTTGCCTCAAACCAAAGCCTTAAAATTATACTCCTGACTATTAGAGAAGAGGAAATGAGATGTAAGGGTACTAAAAGACCCAACTCTATTTTGTAGGTTTGGATATTATCTGGTATACAGACACCCAGGGAACATACTAAGCTGTGTCTACAGTATGCGTTAGAGAGAAGGAAGAAAGTAGAACTGTGGGCACTATGCAAAGCTAAGTACAGAAATGCAAGCAAGTATTTCTTTCTTTCCAGGATTGGTAGGCAATGTCAAATTTTACAAAACTATGCTTTATACTGACAGGTACAAAAAACTAATAAAGGGAGAAGAGCTGGCTTCTAGAAGTTACAATCAATGTGAAATTAAAACTACCTTATTGCTGAATCTATTTAGCTTCTCTACTACAGAATGTTGCAACATCTATGCATTCGGGACTCAGTTTCAAACCATTTACACAAGAAGAAACACAACCAAACCACTTAGTTCTACTGCATGATACTTCTAAGGACAATAAACAAAGTAAAAGGCTCATTCTACTATGTGATACCTTACCTGCAGAATTCTGTCCTGGGAAGCTGGCGTTCGTGGTGTTCTAAGAGCAATGCTGTTGTTGGTGACATTGTACTCAGACAAAAGAGTACTGGAAGCAGAGTTTGTTATGCCAGATTCCTCGGCAGTTTGACGTGCAATTTCACTTGCTTGGCCTACTTTTACAACTTCCTGGAGTTCTGCATCTGAAATCTAAAAGGACACAATTATCATAGTAAGCAACATTTTAACTGAGGCCAGGCATAGTGGCTCACACTAATAATCCCAACACTTTGGGAGGCCAAGAAGGGCAAACTGTTTGAGCCTAGGAGTGCAAGACCAGATTGGCCAACATAGCGAAACTCAGTCTCTATTTAAAAAAAAAAAAAAAAAACCAACATTTTAACTGAGAACTGACACAGCTTTAAATTTCCATATTCCAGAAAAATGAATTGCTGAAGCTGTGCGATTAGTATCAGGGGTTCACTGTAGTACTCATCTTTTTTGTGGCTTTGAAAGTTTCCGTAATATAGCTTCAGAAAGCCTTTCCTAATAAATGTGGGGGGAAAATTCATATATGATATAGAATCAAGCTACATAGGCTGTATCTCTATGCTGAAATTCTTTCAAATCAACCTATCAATGTACCAAGAATGTAAAATAGCAGTACTTATACAAAATTATTCATCAATATGTGGGAGGAGAAAGACTGAAAACCAATTAAAATATCACACAGAAAGAGTCCAGTGAACCACAAGATCCGTAAGAAAATCTAAAGGTGTCATGTTAGTAATTTCACCAAAATAAATATCCTAAGGTGTACTAAGAAAAAAATTGAAGACAAAATTTCAATTTAATAATTATCCCCATTAGGAATGGCAGAATATGACAAAATTAGTTTATGCCCAAGAATCCTGTGTTGATGCAGCCAATGTGCTCATCTGGGAAAACAGTTCTTCTGGTCTCCCATGTCCTTTCCTCCACACCATTAAATCTGTCCAATTCTACCAAGCTGTACTACTCAAAAAAAAAAAAGGTTACTCTAAGGTCCCATGTCTCTGACCAACTACAGTAAGTCAAAAGAATACAGCCTGTAATAAGCTGAATGAAGGAATGTTTGGATCTCTTTTCTCCACAACTTCCAGATTCACAATTGTTGTCTCAAAAAAGAGAAGTGTAACACAACGAAACATTCCCTGGGAAAAGGCAGCTTAAAAGTCCACAAAGCCAAATCATACCTTTACCCTGGTCAGCTACAAAAAAGAAGCCCTAACCTGTTGACAAAATGTTAAAAGCTAACAATTACTTACCAAAGCATCATATGAACAGTTTAGGACCTAATACAATAATTTATACAGAGAAGTTGAAACTATCTTATCATATTATATCACAATTACTTGTGAGTTTTTTTGTTTGTTTTTGAAATGGAGTCTCACTTTGTTGCCCAGGCTGGAGTGCAGCGGAACGATCTCGACTCACTGCAACCTCCACCTCCAGGGCTCCAGCAATTCTCCTGCCTCAGCCTTCTGAGTAGCTGGGATTACAGATGTATGCCACTACACCTGGCTAATCTTTGTATTTCCAGTAGAAACATGGTTTCACCATGTTGGCCAGGCTGGTCTTGAACTCCTGACCTCAGGTGATCTGCCCATCTCAGCATCCCAAAGTGTTGCGAAAACAGGCATGAGCCACCACAGCAGGTGTGAGGACAGTGGCCAGCCCACAACCACTTGTTTTTGTATATGTCTCACCCACTAAACTGAATTTCTTAAGAGCATCCAGCACAAATGTGGTACACAGGCCTTCAAACGTTTGCTGAATAAATGATATAGCATATAAATTCACAGTGAAAAATTTGCATTTATCAGATTACCTGAGGGGCAGGAAGAACTAGTTTGCTTCTCTTTTTAGTAAATTCAGAAACACCACTAGTTTGAAGAATAGCTGATGGTAAATCAGATTCTTTTTTCCTTTTCAAATGCTGTTTGTCTTTTTTTCTATCTCTTCCTTCTTTTTCACTGTCATGGATCAAGGCAGAGAAGAGATTTTTAAGTTACATATAGGCAAAAACATTAAAATCCATACAAATACTCATACCCTTTGAACAATCTCTTTTCTAAGACAATAACTAAAAAGGCCGTGCACGGTGGCTCACGCCTGTTAACCCAGCACTTTGGGAGGCTGAGGTAGGTGGATCACCTGAGGTCAGGGGTTCAGCCTGGCCAACATGGTGAAACCCTGTCTCCACTAAAAATACAAAAATTAGCCAGGCATGGTGGCATGCACCCATAATCCCAGCTACTCAGGAGACTGAGGCAGGAGAATCATTAGAATCCAGGAGGTGGAGGTTGCAATGAGCCAAGATCATGCCACTGCACTCCAGCCTGGGCAATAGAGAAAGACTCCATCTCAAGTAAAAGAAAAAAAAAAGAGACAAAAACTAAAAGAAGACCAAAAAACAATATATATTAAGTAGTTCCCTACACCATTACTTACTATATTCAGGATGAAGGCAAACTCAAGGATAGCAATAAAATTATTATTGAAGTACTAAATATTAAAATATACAAGTAAGATAAAGACAAGCAAAACATTCCACATAATGTCAAAAGAAAAACATTCCTGCATTATGAATACATTCAATGAGAACATGTGTGCACATACGAAAAAGTATGACAAGCATGTAAAAGGGAAAATAAGTATATGAAAAAGATAAAATTAAAACATAATTTTTAAATTTCTCTTTAAAACTGTTATTAAATTGTCATGATTCTTAAAATTCACAATTTTTTTAAAAAGGCTATTTTAATACTGACAAATGACATCTAAACATGGTTGGGATGTCTAAAGCCAGGCGCAAAGCAGTCTTTGAAAGCTCCAGGAATAGCTCCTCCCCTTCTGCATGTCTTTCTTGCCTCCTGCACTTAGTACTCCTTCCAAAAATTGTTTTCCTGCTAAATCTCTTTATTTGTAGAGCCTACCTAAAGCAAAGTCCTAATCTGAGGAATACAGCGGAGTACATCTAAGAAAATCCTATTTTACAATGACTGATAGCTGTTGTTTTATAACAATTCATGTCAACAGAAATGAAAAGTCAACAGAGCAGAAAACTTTTAAAATTCCTCGACAACCATAAAATACTCTCCCTACAATATTTATGTATGAGATTTAAAGAAACTAAAAATCTCAAGAAATAGGGAAAATCTGCTATCCTCTAAGACAAAGATTTTGTAAATGTATACCTATCCCCATCAAGTGAAAAGATCAGTAAGATTTTTCTTTTAATTTCATCTTAATAAAAACAAGATAAAATTTTTCACTAGAAAAGACTAAAAGAGCCGGGCATGGTGACTCATGCCTGTAATCCCAACACTTTGTAAGGGATGTGAAGGGAGGGTAGCTTGAGCCTAGGAGCTCAAGACCACCATGGATAACATGGCCAGAACCACACATCTCTACAAAATATAAAAAATTAGCCAGTCATGGTGGTACACATCTGTGGTCCCAGCTACTTAGGAGGCTGAGGTGGAAGGATTGCTTAAGTCTAGGAGGATACAATGAGCTGTGATCATGCCACTGCACTCCAACCTGGGTGACAGAGTGAGACCTCGTCTTAAAAAAAATTTTTTTTAAAGACTAAAAAAAACCAGACTCAATTTTGACAGATTCCTCAGCCACTAGGTAAAATCTATTCATAAATGCATATAAAAGTTACGATGTGATTCAAAGAGTAAATGGTCCATTCAGAGCCACACATTTAATTCAAGAGCCAAAAACAGCATTCTGTGCTAAAAAAAACATGACAGCCAGGGTCCCTAATTTTCTCAGACAGGGAAATCCATTAAAATAAATAAAACCAAACGTAGGCCACATTGTACTAATAAAAATCTAGGCCAGGCACAGTAACTGATGCCTATAAACCCAACACATTAAGGAGGATTGCTTGAGGCTAGGATTTGAAACCAGTCTGGACAAGAAAAGGATATCTCATCCTAAAAATTAAAAAAAAAAAAAAAATTAGCTAGTATACACCTGCAGGCCTAGCCACTCAGGGGGCTGAGGTGGAAGGACTGCTTGAGGCCAGCAGGTCAAGGCTTCAGTAAGCCATGATTGCGCCACTGCACTCCAGCCTGGGCAACAGAGCAAGACCCTGACTCAAAAAAAAAAAAAAAATTTAATTTTAAAAAATTCAAATTAATTTTAAAAATATGGCTCTGAGAATAATAATACTTGACCTTTGTAAGACTCGTCTTACTATACCTTTCCATTTCCAAAATCAGAAAGGCAACTTACGATCTTAGCTCCCCATCAAGATCCTGTTGTCTTAATTTCCTGAAATCTGCATCAAGAGCCTGGTAGTTTTCCTCAGAAGTATCATAAAAACCAAGGGCAGGCTTTTTTTCAAATGGGATTTCAGCATTATAATCCACCCCTCTCTTCCTTTTTCTTTTCTTCTGAATTTCTATGCCAGCTGCTCGAAGTTCTCTTCTTTTTTGGAGGGCAGCAAGACGTCTGAAAAGAATGCAGAATCACCTTGAAAATAATCTGCCATGTGGCAGGGATGAATTATCCAATACAGTTTAAAAAAAACCTATCCATTTATTTGGGGAAGAAATATTTATTTAAATCCTTACCTCACACCATTCACTAAACAAATCCTAGTTTTAATTTAAAGATGCACACACACACGCAAATAATAAGGCAAAAAGAAAAACCAAAAGAAACTAAAAGCAAACATTTATCTTATCTCTGGATGGAAATGTACTTACTAAATATAAACTAAATAAATGGCAAAAGAAAAAAAATCAAAAAAAAAAAAAAAAAAACAATTTTTGCATTTTAATCCACCCATCTGCACACTGAACAGCTTCAAGATTTAAAATTTATAACTGTAACATGACGAAAACTCATAAATGAAATTAAAAGGCAAATAGTAGGGAAAAAATATCTGCAATTAGTACTAAGGATAAATATAAAGAGTCTTAAGCAAAGTTTTCTTTTTTTTTTTAAAGGAACTCAAAGGGGGAAAAAGAGCAAAAGAAAACAATTTACAAAGGAAAAACTGCAGGTAGCTAAAATGACAAAAGTCTTATTTAAGTTAATAATTAAAGAATCATAAATTAACAAGTACCATTTTTACATATCTAATTAATATCATTCAGTTTTTCTGTTTTGGTTTAATGGCAAAGCTGCAAAAAATGGACAGTCTGCTGCACTGGTAATGAGAAACTATATTGGTGCATATTTTCCCAAAGAGAAGTTGGAAATACACATTCATAGTCTAAAGATTTTCATATTTTTTTAGCAGCAATTTCACTCCTTAGCCTTTAGCCTAAGGAAATAAGTCAGACTATGAGTAAGGACTTAACTACAAAGCTGTTCACTAAGCACTGTTTATAAGAGTGGATAGCTGGCTACAATCTAAACATCCATCAATAAGAAATTAAATGCATTTGTAAGATATCAGCCTTTTATATAAACTTTTAAAAGGCTATAAATCTACTCTGACATGGAAAGAGGCCCAAGACATACTGCTGTGTAAAAAATGTTAGAAGTTTACATGTCACAGAGCAACATGTAAGAACGGTATGCGCCAGGCACGGTGGCTCACGCCTATAATCCTAGCACTTTGGGAGGCCGAGGTGGGTGGATCACCTGAGGTCAGGAGTTCAAGAATAGCCTGGCCATCATGGTGAAACCCCATCTTAAACTACCAAAAAACTAAGAAAAAAAACTGTATGCATATCTATGAGTGAATATATGCCTGAGGAGATATGAAGGATGTCCACCAAAATATTAATAATGACAGTCACTGGAAGGTGGAATTCCATTTAATTTTTAATTTTTTTCTTTGTGTCTTCCGATGTTGCTATAGCTATAATGATTTCATGATAAGAAAAGCTATTCACAATATTAAAGAGAGAAAACAAGTCAGCAACAGTATATATTACTGACTTCCAGCATGACAGCATGAGGAACTCCATAAACCCACTACCCAGGGAGAATGGTGAAAACTATATATATTTAAAAAACAACCAACTAAAGTCTCTGGAGAGGATCTGAAGCAGAAACAGCAAATATATAAACATTAACTGAAGAAAATCTACTTAAACTTGGTTAAAAAAAGCAAGAATATAATATTTAAATCAAGACCCACTCCCTCCTTCCCCCCACCTCAGAGAAACAGAGACTCCATTCCACACAAGTGCATCCAAAAACCCAGGGCTCCTTCTCCCCTCCAGCTCCCAGCAGTAGGACTTTCATTCCAAGAGGACTAGGCCATCAGCATTTCTAGTGGCAAAGTTCCATCAAGTGTCTGGGAAGTGAGACTTCCTTCCTCCATCCAAACAGAACAGAAGTCTCAGCTTTGGGCACAGTGCTGCCAATACTAGAGCCCTGACAGCCTTTGCCCTGGCTTATGGGATGAGGGTTCCACGCTGAGGGTGGTAGGGGGCGGGGAAGGGCAAGCCAAGGAAACCTTGGATTGCTGTCCACCCCCCACTCCCCACCAAACACTCAGCTAATAAAGTAGGGCTGTCACTTAGAGGCAAGCCCCATCAGAGCTCTGGGGAAGAAGCAGGACAGATAACTGAAAGCCTCACATCTCTCCTCAAACAAAAGGACTTCATTTGCAACAGAGTGTAGAGAAGTTCAAGCCTAAGGGCACTCTCAAAAACACTGGAAGTTGTGGTAAAAGGCAATTGGGAAGAAACTTGACAGACTCAGTGGAGATACCAATGCATCTGTAGGCCTACTAGTCTGACAGAAACAAGGAATGAAGGCTGGGAGAAGGGAACCCTCCCTGAGGTGAGAACAAATCTCAAACACTGATATCAGGAATTATCCCTTCAAAGGAGCCCAAATTTGATTGCATCAATTCGTAGTGCAATTTATGCCTTGGGACATTGCTGAAAACAACACAGCAAACAGCTGGCAATTAGAAGAACTTAACAGTGAAACGAATGTCAAAGAGAGCCCTGCCCAAACCATGCCATCCCAGGGTGTCTGTGAGCATAAGACTGCCTCCTTGAGGAGCAACATCAGATGCTTCACATTTCTCATGGGAGGGAAAGGAAGAATAGATTGACTAAAATTGGCCAGACACATTGGCTGATGCCTGCCTGTAATCCCAGCAATTTGGGAGGCCAAGGCGGGAGGATCACCTGAGTTCAGGAGTTTGAGACCAGCCTGGCCAACATGAGGAAACCCCATCTCCACTAAAAACACAAAAATTATCCAGGCATGGTAGAGAGCACCTGTAATCCCAGCTACTCAGGAGGCTGAAGCAGGAGAACTGCTTAAAACTGGGAGGTGAAGGTTGCAGTGAGCCAAGATCGTGCCACTGCACTCCAGCCTGGGTGACAGAGTGAGACTCAGTTTCAAAAACATAAATAAATAAAATAAGCCAGTCACCAAACAAGTAAACAAGCAAATAATAAATGGGGGCTGGGGAGAGTACCCAAAATTGCTGTATCATCTAAAATGTCTAGTTTCCAACAAAAAATTGTAAGACATGCAAAGAAACAGGAAAGAATGATCCATATGCTAGAAAAAAACATAAGCAACAGAAACTGCCTATGAGAGCAACCAGATGTCGGATTAACAGACTTGAAAGTAGCCATTATATGTTCCAAAACCAAAAGGAAACCAAAAAGTAAAGGAAGATATGATGACAATGTTGCATCAAATAGAGAATATCAGTAAAGAGAGAAATATTTAAAAGGAACCAAATGGAAGTTCTCAAATTGAAAAGCACAAAGCTGATCAGCTAACTTGGGAAAAGGAATGAAATAACAAAAATGGGGAAAAAATTTTAAGAAAAATTATTTAATTTTTTTAAAAAGTGGCTGGGCACAGTGGCTCACGCTTATAATCCCAGCACTTTGGGAGGCCGAGGTGGGCAGACTACCTGAGGTCAGGAATTTGAGACCAGCCTGGCCAACAGGGTGAAACTCCGTCTCTACGAAAAATACAAAAATTAGTTGAACATGGTAGCACACGCCTGTAGTTCCAGCTACTCAGGAGGCTGAGGCAGGAGAATTGCTTGAACCTGACAGGTGGAGGTGAAGTAAGCAGAGATTGTGCCACTGCACTCCAGCCTGGGTGACAAAGCAAGACTCTGTCTAAAAGAGAAAAAAAAAAAAAGTACAAAGCTGAAATGTAAACTTCACTAGAGAGGCTCAACAGGAGAGAAAAAGAATGAAGAAATATGAACAGAGCCTCAGAGAAATATGCGGCACTGTTAAATGCACCAACATAAGCATAACAGGAGTACCAAAAGGAGAGAAGTGAAAGGGGCAGAATAAAATATGTGAAGATATGTAATGGCCAAAATTTTGAAAAATTTATTGAAAAATATTAATCTACATATCCAGTAAGCTCAATGAACTACAAGAAAGATAAACAAAAAGAAATCTACAAACAGACACAACATATTAAAAATGCTGAAAGCCAAAGACGAGAAGATTTAAAACCAATAAGACAGGCCAATCACAGTGGCTTGCACCTGTAATCTCAGCACTTTGGGAGCCCAAGAAAGATGGATGGCTTGAGGTCAGGAGTTCAAGACCAGCCTGGGCAACACAGTGAGACTCTGTCTCAACAAATTTTTTTTTTTTTAATGAGGTG
This sequence comes from Sapajus apella, assembly GCF_009761245.1. Lineage (NCBI taxonomy): Eukaryota > Metazoa > Chordata > Mammalia > Primates > Cebidae > Sapajus > Sapajus apella. Next base: position 2,458,257 of record NW_022436981.1, on the reverse strand, counting down.
GGCATAGTGGTGTGCATCTGTAGATTCAGCTACTCAGGAGGCTAAGGCAGAGGATTACTTGAGCCCAGGAGTTCAGGGCTGCAGTGAACTCTGCACTATAGCCTAGGCAACAGAGAAAAACCCTCTCCTAAAAAAAATTAAATTAAAATTAAAAGCAATAAAACAAAAATGATTCAACACTTACAAGGAAATCTCAGTAAGATTTACAGTATTTCTCATTAAAACAATACAGTATGATTCAATTTTGTAGAAATATTAGTGTATATACATATAAATACACATCTATGTTGAAAGAAAGGTTGAGAGAGATATATTTCAAATTTTAAAGTAATTTCATTCTTTAAATAATGGAAATAAAGACTTCAAACCACATTAGAAAACCTTTACACCACAATGCTAAATGAATATAACCAAGTCATAAAGCATTATATCGCCTGTGTCCCAAAATTAGAACATTAACAATGCTGGAAGGAAAAATGTGCTACTTTTATAATCAATAAAAAACTGCTTTAAGTTAAAAAGTAGATACGTAATTTAACATTTAAAACAAATAGCCCCGTGCTACACTCTGCACAAAGGCTAACCCAGCCTGTTATAATATAACTTATAAAGATTTGCAGAATCTATAAGAATGCCTACAAGAAATTACAGGGTAAATTAAAATCTGCAAATTTTATTTAAAGCAATCAATGCTAGTCATACTTGGAGATTTTTCACGTATGTATTTGCTGTATCCCTGGCCCAATCCACATGGTTAAAAGGCTCTAAAAACTTGGTCCCCAACAACCATGGACAAAAATGGAAAAGTGATTTTTTTTTCAACCTTACTCACAGAATTTAACTCTAAATAGTATACAGAATAGAGAGGTGGCCAAGAATGGGAGAAAATTTAGTACCTCCTCTTGGTTTCTGTTTACTGTCCCAGGCAGCTCATACCCTCAACATAAGTTAACTATTCTAGGCTAGCAACTGGCCAGCTCTGCCAACATACATCCTCAGGCATGAAAAAAATCTTCCATCCCAGAATCTGGCACTTCAAAGCCATTAATTCCAACATACTGCTAGTCATCAGGTGAAGAAGCACCAGCAGGCCAACCTGGGGTCCACAAAGGGGCACTGTGTAGGACAGGGAGGTTATTCCAGGGCCAGTCCAGATTTGCCCTTTACTGACTTTATCTTGGATTCTGAGTTACTGGGACATCAATCATGGACTTAACCAAAAGGAAAAAAGGGGAAAGTGAAGAAAATCCTGGGTCAAATACAATGTGCAATATATATTCATTTACTTTTTAAATAAAGATTTCTGTGAGGGCCTAAATTTGGTTCTAGGCTCATTAATTCCCTCTTTGTTCAGCCAAGTATTCTGTTTCACAGCCAGTGCCTGCCCAATACCAATCAAGGAAAGTAACTAATTAGCAGTCATACAAAAGACATATAATCTTGTGTGTCCTAAAATCATGACTCCAAAATAGCTACAACAAATGAAGCTCTCATATGACAACAGAACAAACTCAACATACTGGATAAACTGGGCATTACTTCTGCCACAGCTTAATTTTTTAAAATATGGTTTTCTCTAACTATTCTGAAATGGTTAGGGAAAAAAAATACAAGATGTTTTCAGAGAAATAAAGAAGGTAAAGAATTCTAGCAAAATGAGAATTGGACAATTCCAATTATTATTCACCCAACAGGGTTAATAAATCATGCCGTTTTTATTGGTCCTAAGGATGCCTAGACTAATTACTGAACTGTGAATGGCAACAACCACACTGTGACATTGTGAAATAATATATTTGGTCTTCATCCCTGTTTCCAACAATGAGTTGACTGATGGCTGTCACCAGAAAGACCAAGACAGGATTAGAGGATTGGGACTTTCAGCTCTACCCCCCAACCTCAGGGGAGGGGAGAAGGGCTGAGGGTTGAGTTGATAAGCAATGGCCAATGATGTAATCAATCATGCCTATGTAATGAAGCCTCCAAACAAACCCAAAAGGACAGAGTCTGGAGAACTTGTGGGCAGCCAAATACATGGGGCCTCCAAAAAGGTGAACAAGAACACACCCACTTGCTCGGAGGGTGGCATATCCCAACTTCAATGGGACATAAGTGCCTGTACTCAGGACCCTTCCAGACTTCACCCTACGTATCTCTTCATGTGGCTGTTAATTTGCATCTTTTAAAATGTCCTTTATAATAAACCAGTAAATGTGAGTAGGTGTTCCCTTGAGTTCTGTGAGCCCTCTAGCAAATGAATGGAACCCAAGGAGAAGGCAGTGGAACCCAGCTCTTTGGTCAGAAACACAGGAAAACAACCTGAGGCTTACAGACAGCATCAAAACTGGGGTTCTGCCTTGTGGGACTGTCCTCAACCTGTGAGATCTGGAGCTATCTCCAGATAGACAGTATTAGAATTAACTGAATTAGAGGACAACCTGCTATCCACTGCAGGATTGCCTGCTTGCTGGTGGTTGGGAGGATGGGGGGAAGAAAACACCTATCTGGTCACAGAAGTATTCTGTGTTGATTGTTAAGTGAAAAAAACACTTTGCTTTTTATTCCTATATCCACACATACCTTGCTTCTTCCAATTGTTTCTCTCTTGCTTTCCTCTTGGCCTTCTTTCCCTGAGTATTAGCCAAGCGAGCTCTGGCTTCAGAAAGCATCTCAAGTTCATCTGCAAAAATTAAAAGAAGAAAAACTGAGGCCGCCATCATGAACGACACAGTAACTATCCACACTAGAAAGTTCATGACCAACTGACTACTTCAGAGGAAACAAATGGTCATTGTCCTTTACCCCGGGAAGGCAACAGTGCCTAAGACAGAAATTTGGGAAAAACTAGCCAAAATGTACAAGACCACGCCGGATGTCATCTTTGTATTTGGATTCAGAACTCATTTTGGTGGTGGCAAGACAACTGGCTTTGGCATGATTTATGATTCCCTGGATTATGCAAAGAAAAATGAACCCAAACATAGACTTGCAAGACATGGCCTGTATGAGAAGAAAAAGACCTCAAGAAAGCAACGAAAGGAATGCAAGAACAGAATGAAGAAAGTCAGGGGGACCGCAAAGGCCAATGTTGGTGCTGGCAAAAAGTGACCTGGAGATTGGATCACAGCCAAAGGGGTACTGCAATGATGTTACCTGTGGCTGTTGTGGATTTTTCACAAGCAGTTTAATAAACGAAAAACTTTTGGGTGGAGAAAAAAAAAAAAGAAGAAGAAAAACTAAGTTTTTCTTAGTTCTTACATACCTTAGAAGCCAGGTATCACGTAAGAGACACTCTATTACTCAAAATGAGAAAAAAACATAAATATACTCATGATGTAGCATAATGGAAACAGCTTGAGTTTTGAAATCAAAGAATCTAGGTTAAAAATCAGGCCCACCACTTGCTAGCTATGTGACCTTATAGTCACTTACTCACCCTCCCTAAGTATATTTTCCTATAAAATTGGAATACAATTCCTACTTCACAAGAATGTTGAGAAGAGCTAAGTAAAATGAAATATGTAAAGCATCCTATTCATCAAACAGTGGCTACAATTATTATATCCTTCATTATTATCAACTAACTGACACAGCACAAATTGTGAAATATGGTAAAAACTATTTAATTATGAGAGAACTGCTATCATTAGATGCTTTTTTTTCCCTCAGAACAATTTCTCTCCTCCAATACATTTTTCATGGCTCTGTAGAATGGAAATAATACATGCCACTACTGATGCCTTAGAACAATTCCTATGCAAGACTGTCCAACTAAATCACATGGGAATTTGTAAAATACTCAAATTTCAAGACCACTGCTCTTCCCTTGCCCCTCACACCACCCCAGATGTACTGACTCAGTATATACAGGGGAAGCCCTGATATTTCTATTTTTAAATGCACCCCCTGTGATAATGATGCAGCCAGCCTAGCCACAGCCTGCCTTTGGGAACCACTACATTCAAACTTTTACATTTTAGAAACTCAACAAATATTCACTGAGTGCGTCACAACAACCCTGCAGCAGATATTAGTATTCTCCATCTAGCAACAAAGGGAATCACAGTTCAGAGAGATTTTATGACTTGGCTAAGGTCAAACAACTAATAGGTGGCACACACAGGTTGAAAATCCAATTCTTGATTCTTTCTGTTAATACATCATACTTTACATATTTACAGGGTACATGTGAGTGTTTGTTACATGCACAGAATGTGTAATGATCAAGTCAGGGTATCTTGGTATCCATTGCCTTGAGTATTTATTTCAGATCACTCTTCCAGCTACTTTGAAATACATAATACACTGTGGCTAACTATAGTGACCCTATACTGCTACCAAACATTGCAACTTATTTCTTTCCATCTATACTGGTACCCATTAACCAACCCGTCTTCACCCTGATCTCCCACCTACACACTGTTCCCAGCCCCTGGCATCTATCACTCTATTCTCTACCTTCATGAAATCAATGCTTTTAGCTCCCACAGATGAATGAGAATATGCAGCATTTGTCTCTCTGTGCCTGGCTTATTTCACGTAACATAATGACTTCTGGTGCCATCCATGCTGCTGCAAATGATATTTCATTGTTTTTTACGGCCAAATTGTGTCTGTGTGTGTGTGTGTGTGTGTGTGTACATCACTGTTTTTTTGAGACAGGGTCTTGTGTTTGTGTGTGTGTCTGTGTGTGTGTGTGTGTATACATCACTATTTTTTTTTTTTTGAGACAGGGTCTTGCTCTGTTGCCCAGGCTGCAGTGCCGAAGCTTGATCTTGGCTCGCTGCAAACTCAGCCTCCTAGGCTCAAGTGATCCTCCCATCTCAGCCTCCCCAGTAGCTGGATCTACAAGCATGTGCCACCACACCTGGCTAATTTTTTAATTTTTTATAGAGGCAGGGTTTCACCATGTTGGCTAGGCTGGTCTCAAACTCCTGGACTCGAGTGATATGCCCAAAGTGCTGAGATTACAGCCGTGAGCCACCATGCCCAGCCTACATTTTCTTTATCCATTCATCCATTGATGGACACTTAGATTGATTCCATATACTTTCTAGTATAGAACTCCTGATTCAATACCTCACAGAATCACTTGTAAGTCTCCATCACTGTCTCACAGTGTTGCCTTCTCACACAGAATAAATAACTTGCCTATAGTCAAATTAGTAATTAATAGGAGGACTGAGGTCCAATATTCCGACTTGTTGCCTCTCTCCATGGAATAGGAATGAGAAACAGGATCCTCAAGAGCTCGCCTCTAGCCTCTGAAAAATCCACCCAGTAGACACTACTCAACTTTAAAGACAGGGTCTCGTTATGTTGCCCAGGCTGGCCTCCAACTCTTGGGCTCAAGAGATTGTCCCACCTCAATGTGCTTAGCAGCCAGCACTACCGGCACACACCACCACACCCAGTAACACTGTTTAATTAACTGAACTGAAGAAACAGAAGATAAAGGGGTACTATTCAGAAAAAGCAATTACTCTATAACAGAAAACACTGGACACATTTGGAAAGATACTTAGAATAAGAACTGCTAACAGAATTGGGTGCCAGGTATGGTGGCTCACACCTATAATCTCAACTCTTTGGGAGGCAGAGAAGGGAGGATAGCTTAAGCCCAGGAGTTTGAGACCAGCCTGGGTAACACAGGGAGACCCCATCTCTACAGAAAATTAAAAAATTAGCCAGGCATGGTGACACACATCTGCAGTCCCAACTACTCAGGAGGCTGAGGTGGGAAGATCATTTAAGCACAGGAGGTGTGAACACTGCAGTGAACCATGATTGCGCCACTGCATTCCAGCCTGGGTAACAAGAGCAAGGCCTTGTCTCAAAAAAAAAAAAGAGGAAGGGATTCTAAAGTAGAGGAGTTCAGAAAGGAACTAAAAGAGTTAAAAAGAGACCTGAGGAGTTTATAGTTACCAAAGAAATAAATTCCTCAAAGCACACACTTACCCTCATCCATATCAATTGGATCAGGCCGCGCTGGTTTTGTTTCTGGATTTGGATCTATTTCTCCAGGTTTAAGTTTTCGTGGATCATCTGTTGTTTCCTCTTCATTGTCTCGTTGGGCAGCTTTATCCCTAGAAAAAAGCCCATATGAGTTAGTCACACTGTAATACCATTTAGTGTTAAAATTACCAGATTTCCAAGCTCTGGCACTCTTCCCCGCCCCCCAAAAAAAACAATGGATGGGCTTTAACAAAATAAAGCCTTTCTACATCACTTCATTTCAAAGAGATGATATTAAAATTCGCTAATTTCAGTGACTGCTATCACTTTGAAAAAGAACCCAACAGATCCTAATCACAACTGCAGTAAAACCACACAGACTTTAAAAAAAAAAAAAAAAAAAAAAACTATTAGTAAAGAACCAAAATGTTGCAATAGTCAATTCTCAGCAGCATGATTATGGTGGCTTTTATTTGCTCTTTTACTATTTTTTCCCCAGATTTTCTATGATGAACATGCGTGACTTGTATAATTTTTTTCAATTATTAAGAAGTATATAACAGAAGGCATAACTCTGATCAACCATATGAGATTTGGAAAATGCCATCCAATGGCTTCAGCTCTGGCTTTACTCACATCTGTAATTAAAAGTTTAAAGAGAGAAAATACTAAAACTTTACTCAGCCTCTTTTGGAACAGATACATATATTCTACACTGCTTCTGAAGATTCACTTACAGAAGAAATTCATAGTGTTCTAAGCACTGGGCCGCTGTTCTTCCAATGATTGGAGCAATGGTCCTCCACTGAGTTGGCATCAACTTGGCCAAGTGCAAGAGTTTTTCCTCTTCTTCTCTGGACCATTCCGTCTTCTTAATGCTTGGATCTAGCCATTCATACCTATTAAAAAGAGATCATTTTATGTATTAATCAGTTACCTGGCATAAATACCCAATTTGCACAATGGATATACTGACTTCTAGTGTCTGAAAAACAAATGCTCTCATCCTTCAATTACTAAAACTGTTCTTTTTTGACAACAGAATATTTGCTGTGTGGTTACACTCACCCCAGTCAATATTCCCCATTTAATCACAGGTTCTATTTTGTTTTAATTATACAAGATTAGTAATGGTTAAAAATTACTTGACTGAATCATCATATGTCTTCTTTCCCAACTACCATTTGTTTTTATTTTATACTCTTCTAGAAATTGTGAAATATCTGCAGACAATACAACCTCATATTTTTTAGTGTTTCTAGTTTTCATACCATTTTCTCATGCTGTAATTCTCACAACATGGCTTCTTTTTTTTTGGAAGGAGTCTCACTCTGTCACCCAGGTTAAAGTGAAATGGCATAGTCTCAGCTCACTGCAACCCACACTTCCCAGGTTCAAGCAATTCTGCCTCAGCCTCCTGAGTAGCTGGAATTACAGGTGCCCACCACCACCACGCCCAGCTAATTTTTTGTATTTTTAGTAGAGATGGGGTTTTATCATATTGGCCAGGTTGGTCTCGAACTCCTGACCTCGTGATCCGCCCGCCTCTGCCTCCCAAAGTGGTGGGATTACAGGCGTGAGCCACTGCAACCGGCCAGTGTCTTACTTCTTTAAGCATTGGACTTTCACTCAATTCACCATATGCTTTCATTTGATATGCTTTAAAATTTAAGTAAAACTACTATGACATCCCCTCTCTCTTTCCTAATGCCCCAGTGAGCCCACCTTTTCCATACAGTCTACTTAGCTGGATGACAGACAGGCAAACAGAAGTTAAGTCCTACCAAGTATCAGAGCAGGAACTGTAGACACAGAAATCAGAACCAATTCTTCAGCCTAAAAATCATCTTCCTCTTAACAGCCAATTTCTACATTTTTTTTTTTTTTTTTTGAGTAGAGTCTTCCTCTGTTGCTCAGGCTGGAATGCAGTGGCACCATCTCCACTTACTGCAACTTCCACCTCCTGAGTTCAACCAATCCTCCCACCTCAGCCTCCCATGTAGCCACCACACCTAGCTAATCTTTGCATTTTTAGCAGAGGCAGGGTTTTCACCATGTTGGCAGGACTGGTCTCAAACTCCTGACCTCAGGTGATCCCAGCCTTGGCCTCCCAAAGTGCTGGAATTGCAGATGCACCTGGCCAATTTCTACATTCTGATCCTTTCTCCTACCCAGGTACTTAGGAAATTAGGTCATTCTTGTACAATCCAAAGTATGTTCCTAACACCACATGAGTTGGGGCTGCTGCTAAGTAACTCATGCCAAGAACACACTATATAGCTTCATGTGTCCACTGCCCTGTGATTTAAGAGGTGACACCACAGGTTCAGAGCTCGCTTACATTATGTTTTAATATATATATATTAAATATGTTTAATACATATTATACAATATTCTATTATTAAATATAAAACATATGTTTCAACTTTATTGAAACTCAACTACTGTAGGCTTACTTAGAAAATTAACCAGTATTTGTTATTTATTTGAGAAAGTAAGGTCCAAAACAACTAACTTATGCACTTTCAGAACACAATTCATTTACAAGCTGGGGCTCACCTGTCCCTGCAAGTAGACTTTGTATGCTTCACAAAGCACTCTCAAATACATTAACCCATTTATATGGTAACTCATCTCTATCAGTTGGGACCAAGTATTATTACTCCTGATTGGGAGAAAACAATGGCAGAGGAGAGGGGATAGAAAAATGGCTTACCTAAGATCACAAAGGAAGCAAGTGACAGCTAAGTCAAAAATCCAAGTTCCCATCTCCCACTCCATGCCTTGTTATCTCATGATGTCTGCTTTCTTTGATAAGGTTCACAGAACTGGCATTTTCCTTCATCATAATTAAGCTCCTTTTATGTTTTCCTCTTATTAAACTGGTACATACCATCTGGCTTTGCACTGCTTTGCTGATTTTCTATGCAGCAACGAAGCAATCCTAGACCACTGGTTTTTCCCATATTTCATTACTGCTGCTTTCAGAATTTCATCCTAAAAAAAAAAATTGCCAGAGTACATTCAGTCACAAAACTCCAAGTGAGAAAAGACAAAATTTAAATTAACTCTGATAGGGCTGCTAGAGAAAGAGAGACATACACATAACATGCCCATATACACCACCAAGGTTAAAAAACTAAGGATGAAAACCTCATTAACTACAATGATAAACAGCAAGCAAGAATTGAAATTAAGAAGAAATTCCTTAGAAAGGCATCTACCCACCCTACACCACAATCTCCAATAATTTGGGAGTGAGAACAGCCCAATGTGAGAAACCCTACTTTACGACAAAGATTAAGAAAAAGTATTCTTCAACATGCGGCTGTCCTTCTCTTCAAAAAGGATAACTAAAAGGTATAACTCATTCATTTATACACTCACTCAAAAACACTTCCTGAACATGTACCTTGAACCAGGTCTTGGGGAAAGGGAATCAAACAGAACATATCTAGGCCTCAAGAAGCAGGCCAGGACTCTGGTGAATATATTCTCCGACCCAAGCCTCCTGTCTCAAGTTAACACAAGGCATTTCCCCTCCAGCCCTTTAACCCCAACTATGACTCAAGAATCTACACCTCAGGTTTAATCTAAGAATTAAATATTTCTGCCCCCACCCGACCAGTCAGCTTTCCCTCCTATTCCCTCCCACCCCCCCACCATACCATTTCACCAGGGGACCCATCACAACGTGGAATGCGCCAATCTCAAGGCAGCCTGGCAAGCCAAGCCACAGACAAGGTTAATGGAGCCACAGATGTATGCACTCAGGCTATTTTACTTTAAGGCTTTTCTCCCCACATTGGATTTGAGGTACATGACTCTTACTTGAGATACCCCACTCCATTCCCTACATCTCCCACGATCGAAGACATATTTTTTAAAAAGACTGCAGAACTTTGACCACTGCATAGGAATCCTGCTGTTACTTGATTTTATATCTGTCTCTCCCTCAGAAGTCACCTCTTCTCCATTTTAAACAGCCTGCTTCCCTCCGTGCAAACTGAAGCAGTTTTCACCGTCTTTATCTGTAACTCTGTTGCAGTACTATTACACTTAAACACAACTTCAACTAAATAGATACAGCAGATACCTACTCTACCTGGTTCATTCTGCGAACACCTGTCAAGCAACCTGTTGGTTACTGTTCTAGGTTCTAGGGATACCAAGACCTAGTCCTCTCGCAATGCTCTCTGGTGAGGTGAAAGAGCAACTAGCACTTACTGAGAGGCTATTATGTGCCCTACTCTGTTCTAAATGTTCCAAACGTATTGACTCGTATAATCCTCAAGAGATAAAAGTATTATCCCACTTTAGAAAAATTAGAAAACTTAAGCTTTCAGAAGTTAAGAAACTTACCCAGTAGCACACAAAAAGACAAAGCAAGCTTTAACAAATGGAAGAAAAAGGTACCATGAGAATACCACAGGTGCAACTAATTCTTACAGGGATTCCAAGAAGTGTTTCTGAACTAGGTTTAAAGGATAATCAGAAAGATGTCAAGCACTAAGAAGGCACAAGACGTAAAGGAAGCCACAAAATGTAACGCGAAAAAGACAAGGAGCATGAAAAGACATGAGGTGCTCCAGAAACTGATAAATTCAATACACTCAACACAAAATGCACTAAAATCTAATCTCTATTTTATTCCCACCCTACTGCCCTTTGGCTCACCAATGGCACTATCCACTACATTTCTGGAAGCAGAGACTATCCTTGGCAGTTTTGGCTTCTATCCAGGTAAAGGTAGTGACAGAAAGATAAGAGACAGACCTTGGGATCTGTCGAGATGGCAGACAGGTTATGCCTTGATAACAGATAACTAGAGAGATGGGGGCATAAACAGGCTCTTTGAACCTGGCACTCAAAACTGCTTCCCTTCTGCAAAGCAATCAATGAAGAAACAAAGTTATGGCCAAGACAACGTCTTTATTTCTGAGTATCACAGAGAGTCACGGTGCCCGGACTAAGAGTGGATGGTGCCCCAGGGGACCAACTCTCGCTGCTGTCCTATCTCCCTGGCCACACTCCTAGTTCCTCCAGGGGTGGGTGGGGGTAGGAAGGGGGTATTCAAGTCAACAAATGTTCACTAAGGGCCTAACAAGTAAGCTTGGAGCTGAGTAGTCAGGTAGTTACATCAAGGTCCCTGTCCTACTGGAGCTAGCAAAATAGGGGTTCGGGCACACGGAAAAGGCCCCGAGGGTCCGCCCCCGCGCTGCCCTCCACGAAGACCCAGCAGGGTCTCCTCCTGGCCTCCCCGACCCCCGTGCGCCTGCGCACAAGGTGCCAAAGGGAGCGGAGGGCAGCGGACGGCGGGAAAAGGAGACTTACCTCGGTATTCCTCCACACGCCCCCCTTGATCATAATTCGAGGCATCTTGGCGGCAGGGTGTCTCGGCGAGCAGCCGAGAGGAGCTTAAGAGAAATAGTAACGGCGCTTGGGCCACGGGACTCAAAGCCGCCACTTCCTCCCAGCGCGACCTTCTGCTTTGAAGAGCTGCGCAGGCGCAAGGTGGGAGGGGGCAGCAGAAGTCTCGCGAGATCTGGGGTGGCTGAAAGGGAAAAAGTGCCTGGTGGAAGCTCACGGGTAGGAAGGCTGACACAAAACCATCAAACCCCTTTGGCCAAAGCGCCTTCCGCCTCGCGCATGTTCAAAACAGAATGGAAGAAACCACGGCTCTCGCGAGATAACGGCGGTGACGCTTGGCTGGGACACAGTGGTGGGATTTATCGTGACGTCACCGAGCGGCAGAGGGTGGGAACGTCACGCGTATGGAATTTCAGCACAGTTGCTCAGAAGGAGGCTTTGTTAATTTATTAATCTAGCTCTTTTAAGTATTTCACTAATAGGAATTTATTCACAGGAAAAGCCAGTCGTTTATTTAAGGCTCAGTTTCCTAACCTGAAAATAAAGATCATAGTAATGCCAACCTCAGGATTGTCCTAAGGACTAAATGAGATAGTAGACCCAGCACGGTATCTGATCCATAATAACTGCTCCAAAACAATAGCAGCTATTATTGCAAGGAGGGCAACGCCAACTTCACCCCATCCCCAGGTGATCCAGGCTTGTTCCAGAAACCCGTAGAAACGTCACGTCAGAGTTTTTAATTCATCGCTCAGTCTGGATTAATAATACCATTGATACGCACTGGAATTAGACAAACTCGAGTTGGGTTGAAATCTTGTGAAATCTTGGCTTTCTCGTAAGTTTGGTTAATAACCTTACTGAATCTCAGTATCCTCATCTGAAAAGTGGAGCTAACAATACCTACCTCATAAATGAGGAGGCAGATTAACTGAAACATAACTAAAACTAAGTGAGGTAGGGCTTGCCAAACTCTCTGCTACCCCACCCCAATTACGCATGCAATCTCCTTTCAGAACATTTCTGGCTCCATCCCTGCAAAGTATCAAAATATTTCCTGGGTCGGGAAATGCCGTATTGATAGTATTTATATAGTGCCTATCTCTTTATTTTTCATTTCTCCGTTTGCCTCTTTTGGAAGAGCTAAAGAATTATCTTTCTTTTTCCTTTTAGCTTTTATTTACACACATTATGTACAATTATGGCCAGCAAGAGGGCATTTTCCTTGGCCACCCTGGTAGTATTTGCCTCTCAAAGGTTTACGCTGGCGGGCAGCCCACCCTTGAGCTATTTATTTCTGCGGTGGATAGGAAACCACAGAACCTGCGGCCAGTTAAACTCAAACAAATGTTTTCATTTGGACCTCTCCTGTAATGGGGCATTTTTAAAATTTTTTATTTTTAATTTTTGTGGGTACATAGTAGGTGTATTTATTTATGGGGTACATGAGATATTTTGATGCAGGCGTACAATACATGATAATCACATCAGGGTAGATGGTGTATCTGTCACCTCAAGCATTTATCCTTTATGTTACAAACAATCCAATTATACTCTTTTAGTTAATTTAAATGTACAAGTAAATTATTTTTCACTATAGTCACCCTATAGTGCTACCAAATACTAGGTCTTATTCATTCTTACTACTTTTTGTGCCCATTAACTATCTGCATTGTCCCTCACCCTCACCCACTACCCTTCCAGGTAAGCATCCTTCTATTCTCTATCTCTGTGAGTTCAATTGTTTTGATTTTTTAGATCCCACAAATAAGTGAGAACATGCAATATTTGTCTTTCTGTGCCTGGCTTATTTAACTCAACATAAGGACCACCAGTTCCATCCATACTGTTGCAAATGACAGGGTCTCATTCTTTTTTATGGCTGAATGGTACGCCATTGTGTCTTAAGTACCACATTTTTTTTAGTCCCTTCATCTGTTGATGGACACTTAGGTTGCTTCCAAATCGTGGCTATTGTGAACAGTGTTGCAACAAACATGGGAGGGGAGATACATTTTCAATATACTGATTTCCTTTCTTTTGGGTATATACCCAGCAGTGGGATTGCTGGATCATATGGTAGCTCTAGTTTTTTTAGGAACATCCAAACTGTTCTCCATAGTGGCTATACTAATTTACATTCCCACCAACAGTGTACAAGTGTTCCCTTTTCTCCATATCCTCTTCAGCATTTATTATTGCCTGTCTTCTGGATAAAAGCCATTTTAACTGGGGTGAGATGATACCTCATTGTAGTTTTGATTTGCATTTCTCTGATGATCAAGGATGCATAGCACCTTTTCATATACCTATTTGCCATCTGTATGTCTTCTCTTAAGAAATGTCTATTCAAATCTTTTGCCCATTTTTCAATTGGATTATTAGATTTTTTTCAGAGAGTTGGAAAACCTTCTTATATATTCAGGTTATTAATCCCTGGGTAGTTTGCAAATATTTTCTCCCATTCTGTGGATTGTCTCTTCACTTTGTTGATTGTTTCCTTTGCTGTGCAAAAGTTTTTTAACTTTATGTGATCCCATTTGTCCGTTTTTGCCTTAGTTTCATGTACTTGTAGGGTATTCCTCAAGAAATTTTTGTCCAGACCAATGTCCTGGAGAGTTTCCCTGATGTTTTCTTGTAGTCGTTTCATAGTTTGAGGTCTTAGATTTAAGTCTTTAATATATTTTTATTTTATTTTTGTATATGGTTAGAGATAGGGGTCTAGTTTCATTATTCTGCATTTAGATATCCAGTTTTCCCAGCACCACTTATTGAAAAGACTGTCTTTTCCCCAGGGTATGTTTTTGGTACCTTTGTCAAAAACAAGTTTACTGTAGGTGTGTGGATTTGTTCTGGGTTCTCTATTCTGGTATATGTGTCTGTTTTTATGCCAGTACCATGCAATTTTGGTTACTATAGCTCTGTAGCATAATTTGAAGTCAGGTAATGTGATGCCTCCAGTTTTGTTCTTTTTTCTCAGGATAGCTTTGGCTATTCTGGGTCATTTGTGGTTCCATATAAATTTTAGGATTTTTTTTTTCTATTTCTGTGAGGAATGCCATTGATATTTTGATAGAGATTGCGTTGAATCTGTAGATTGTGTTAGGCAGTATAGACATTTTAACAATATTTACTCTTCCAATCTATGAACATAGCATGCCTCTTCATTTTTTGTATCTTCTTCAATTTCTTTCATCAGTGTTTTATAGTTTTCTTTGTAGAAGTCTTTCACTTCTTTGGCTAAGTTCATTCCTAGGTATTTAATTTTATTTTTGGCTACTATAAGTGGTATTACTTGTTTATTTCTTTTTCAGATTGTTCACTGTTGGCATATAGAAATGTTACTGGTCCAGGCACAGTGGCTCACATTTGTAATTCCAGCACTTTGGGAGGCCAAGGCAGGCAGATCACAAGGTCAGGAGTTCAAGGCCAGCCTGGCCAAAATAGTGAAACTCGATCTCTACTAAAAATTCAAAAAATTAGCAGGGTGTGATGGTGCGTGCCTGTAATCTCAGCTACTCGGGAGGCTGAGGCAGAAGAATCGCTTAAATCCAGGAGGTGGAGGTTGCAGTGAGCTGAGATCACGCCATTGCACTCAAGCCCAGGTAACAGTGTGAGACTCTGCCTCAAAAAAAAAAAAAGAAATGCTACTGATTTTTGTGTGTTGGTTTCATATCCTACAATTTTACTGAATTTGTTTATCAGTTCTAATAGTTTTTTAGTGGGACCTTTAGGTTTTTCCAAATATAAGATTATATCATTTGCAAACAAGAATAATTTGACCTCTTCCTTTCCAGTCTGGATGCCCTTTGTTTCTTTCTCTTGTCTGGTTGCTCTAGATAGGACTTCCTAAAGAATTTCCTGATTCGATTGTTGTTGTAGTTGTTGCTATCTTGAATTAGGAAATTGTATCAAAATCACTACTTTCTGTTGAGAGGGAGGCAGTGTAAGATTATGAAAAGCACACAGATGTGACCATCTAAGATCTTGGTTTTCTCCTATCTCTGCTGTCAACCGGCTATGTGATTAGTGACAGGCCATTTTCTTTCTCTGTGACTTCTGTTTACAGTGTTCCTCTGTAGGATGTGTGACCATTACCTACTGCCCACACCACTCCCAACATCCACTCAGTTGTCATGCTTATGGACACGGACACACACAAACACACACACACATACACCCCACTGGCTATTTGATATGATTAAAACTGAACAGAGATTTTAGCACTGGAACATAGAGGAGGTCAGTCTCTGCTGACTACTGAACATCTAATGTGACACCCAGGAGTTGTCTACCACCATGTTTTGGACTAAGAAGGGAAAAAAGCAGTTAAAGAGAGAGGCATAGGTCCTGACCATGTCAGAGTACCTGGATCCAGCATGTTCCTGAGTCCCAGCTGCATTCCTGTTCTTGCATTCTGATTATTAGTTTCCCTGTTGGTGTTAGCCAGTTGGAATTGGGTTTCTATTTGTAAGCAAGAGTCCTAACAATTCCAGAGAAGGACCTGGCTCTCTCAGAGCCCTTTCAGATCTCATATTCCAAGAGTTGATGATGGCTTCTCCTTCCCACTCAGGGCCACCTCTATACTATATGTTACCTTTGTAAGAACTAGAAAAAGGTGCCCCTTCCTAGAAAAAGATGTCCCTTCCTCAAGACACTTCATACCACCTGCTGGAAAATTGTCAAAAAATACTGATATTCTGGGAACAGGACACTCTATTACAAGAAAATTGGATCTACCCTGGCTGCTATGTGAATCGCACCCCTAGAGACATGCATTATACAACCTACTCATCCAGATAAAACTTCCAGCCCTGCCAACCGTCCCCCGTTTCACCTTTGAACATGCAGATGGTATATCCACTTTCGGAATTCAGAAAATGCAACATCATGGAAGTCCCAGGATGCTGAAAGCAGAGCACTGTAGCCACAAACATCAGAACAGAAGCACACTGTCCTACAGGATAGCCTGGCTGGCCAGTCACCCCCACCACACTACTGCAGCCTCACCAGCCAGGTATGGGAACTCCTAAAAACAGACCCAAGGAACTGCCAATAATCTCTTGAGGGACAGCCATAAGAAGCATCTGCCATCAGGCAACCCGACTGTATTGTCAGTCACTGTGAATCTTTGGTAAAGTGCATGGCCAGTACTAAACATCTCCTCACTCAACCCAAGACTTTGTTCCCCAAACATGTTCCTTAGAACACCAGTTGCGTAGAACACTCAATATTTTTACCAAAAAAAAAAAAAAAATGTTTTTCACGTTCACCCCTCTTGCAGAGTCACTGAAATTAAAGCCTGTAAGAAGCTGACAGATGAAGAAATCTGTCTCTCCCTGTTGAGGGTTGAACTGTGTTCCCCCCAAATAGATATGTTCAATTCCTAACCCCTGGTGCCTGTAAATGTGACCTTATTTGGAAATAGAATATTTGCAGATGTAATCAAGTTAAAATGAGATCATATTGAAGTAGGGTTGTCCCTACATCCAATGACTAGTGTCCTTGTAAGTGGAGTTAAAAAAAAGAGAGACACACGTCATCTGAAGAAGAAGGCAGAGATTGGAGTGGTGCAGCTCCAAGCCAAGGAATGCCAAGGATTCTGGCAGCCACCAGAAGCCAGGAGAAGGCATGGAACACAACTCTTCCTCTGAGCCCCAAGAAGGAGCCAGCCCTGCTGACACTTTGATTTTGGACTCCCAGCCTCCAGAAGTGTAAGGAAATACATTTCTCTTGTTTTAAGCCACTTAGTTTATGGTACTTTGTTGTGGCAGCCCTAGGACGCTAATACATTCCTTTGTTAATACAGCAGATCCTTGAATGACATCATTTTGTGCAAGATTGTTTCATTATAACATTGATGAGGCCAGGCATGGTGGCTGATGACTATAATCCCAAAACTCTGGGAGGCCAAGGCAGGAAGATCGCTTGAGCCCAGGAGTTCGAAACCAGCCTGAGCAACATAGTGAGACCCTGTCCCTACAAAAAATTTAAAAATTAGCTGGGCATGGTGGTGCACACCTGTGATCCCCACTACCCATGAGGCTGAGATGGGAGGATCACTTGAGCCTGAATAGTCGAGGCTGCAGTGAGCCATGCTCACACCACTGCACTCCAGCATGTGTAAGACCTCATCTCAACAAACAAAAAAATCCATTTGAGGCCAGAGCCACCATCTGTGTGGATTTCTTCCAGATACTCTGGTTTCCTCCCACATCCCAAAGCTGTGCAGGTGAGGTTCATTTGTGAGCCTCAAGTCCAAGTAACTGTGGGTGTGTATGAGTGTGCCCTGCAATGGAATGGTCCTGTCTCCTGTCCAGAGCTGATTCCTGCCTTGTGCCGGGATAGGCTCTGGCCACCTGCAACCCTGAACTGGGGTAAGAGGGAGTGCTTATCTTGTTTTTATTAATCTTTGTTTCCTTTTTTTTTTTTTCCTTTGAGACAGGGTCTCACTCTGTGGCCCAGGCTGGAGTGCAGTGGCACGATCTCAGGTCACTGCAGCCTTGACCCCCATCCCCAGGCTTAAGCAATTTTTCAACCTCAGCCTCCCAAGTAGCTGGGACTACAGGTGTGCACCACCATGCCTGGCTAAGTCTTGTATTTTTTTTGTAGAGATGGGATTTCACCATGTTGCCTAGGCTGGTCTCAAACTCCTGAGCTCAAGTGATTTGCCCTTCTCAACCTCCCAAGGTGCTAGAATTACAGGTGTGAGTCACCGTGCCCAGCCTAATCTTTCTTAAATGTATGCATAGCTTACATTTATTTCAATGTTTAATATTAGAAGTGTTTTGGTCTTTATTTAGAACTTTGCTGATGTTTTGTGACCAGAAATATGCCATAGGAGCTTAACTCTTATTTATATCAGTCTATGGTAAAATTGATTACATGATACATCCTTTTGCTTAAAGTCACAGTTTCCAAAAACCTATCAATGATAAAAGTGAGGACTTACTACATAGCATTTCCAAACTAATTTGACTCTGAAAACCTTTTTTCTTATATATTTATTGACACTCAGGAAACACAATTTGGGAAACTGGCTTAGGAAAAAGAGGTTGGAAGTCCATCCAACTTACAAAGGCGAACCAGGAATGTTAGTAGAAGGATTTTTAGGTTGCAGTGCCCCATTTCCCTACCCCTTACCCCTCTCTGGGGAGCTGGTTCTGGATGGATTGACATTTACTTAGCAGAGAAAACAATCAAAATTCTAGTTTCCTTTTCATCCAGTTTTTTCACCACCAGAAACCTATGCAGGAAAGGGCTAAAATTAGGGGCAAACCCCTACGGCAATACCAAAGCGTAATTTAGAGGCAGAGTTAATGACTGTCACAATCTTCATCGTCTCCCAAATAAACAGACATAATTTAAATAAAAATACTATCCTGCTTTGCAAATGCAGTCATGTGTCAATGACAGGGCTACATTCTGAGAAATGCATCGTTAGACGATTCCACTGTTGTGGGGACATCATAGAATGTACTCACACCAACTCGAGATCCAATAGTCTATTATGCACCTAGGCCATGTGGTATACATAACCCTTTGCTCCTAGGCTATAAACCTGTACAGCATGTTACTCAACTGAATACCATAGGCAGTTGTAACACAATAGCATTTGTGCATCTAAATATAGAAAAGATACAGTCAAAACATTTGTCAGTAAAATGTCTTCTAGTCAGGCACCTTGGCTCACACCTGTAATCCCAGCATTTTGGGAGGCCGAGGTGGGTGGGTTACCGGAGGTCCGGAGTTTGAGACCAGCCTGACCAACATGGAGAAACCCCATCTCTACTGAAAATACAAAATTAGCCAGGTGCAACAAGAACAAAATTTCATCTCAAAAAAACAAAACAAAAAACAAAACAAAAAAAAACCAGTCTTCTAATAATTGTTAAAAAAAAAAAAAAAAAGACATCAGCAAAAAAAGAAAGAAACAAAGAAAAAAAAGATACAGTAAATATGGACCACCGTCATATGTACAGTCTAAAGTTAATCAAATGTTGTTATGTGTTGCATGGCTGTACCATTTCAAGGCAAGTTCTCTAGCCCCACCCTATCCACCAGGTTGCCATCCATAAGCCCCGCCTTCCCATTTAGAAATTCCTCAACCAGCATTGGGAAAAGCTAATGTCCTGGTGTCAAGTTGCTACAAAATGAATTCCAAACATGCTAAATCCTGATAATTCATGTCGTATTGCTAAAAACATCACCTAAATTGGCTTGAGTTCCACCCATTGACACAACTCCTTGTGGTGGATTCAATTGTGGTTTTATAGGTCTTTCTCAGGGTTCACCTTTGTGGGTGTTATCAAGGGATACCCTGTGCCCTGAAGTGGAGAAGTGATTCCAAGGAGAATTTGCTTTTGCTCGGGCCTTGAGGTTCGAGGGTCTTTTTGAGCTCCTTGCTCAGTTTGGGATGGATATACCAATTGTGTAATTTACATCTAGACCCTGCATCTACATGGCACAGGCTTGGGATACACATTTCTCACAGGAGACTTTATTTTTCACATGCATATATCCAGACCCCAGATTTATATGCCCAACTACACCCTAGACAGTTCCGCCAGTGTCACAGGTTCCTCAGTGTCAACTTGCCTGACATTGACCTCATCCCAAAAAATCTACTTCCCCAGCATTCCTTATTTCAGTGAATAGCACAGGGCTGCTATGTACAGTTGTGTAAAGAGTTCACTGCACAACAAGGACATGGGGGTTTAAATCCAGCTTGCACACAGCTCACCAAGCTATGCATCCACAGGTCTGTGTCCACCAAGAAGGCATCATTCTCTAGTTGTGCAAAGATGCTACATGGGGTCCAGACGGCCCTGGCAACTGCACCACCATCCACCCGGTTGCCCCTTCTCCTTCTCCTGTATGTTTCCCCCACCCATCCCCAAGTCATCCCAGAGTCTTACCATCTTGACCTCCTACTTTGCCCTCAAATCTATATCCTTTGGGCCACCTCCACTCTAAGTTGCCAGATCTGACAAATAAAAATGCAGAACTCCAAGTTGAATGAATTTTAGATAAAGAACAAACAATATTTAGTATAACTATGCCCCTACATCCATTCTGTCTAACAGAATCCCAACTTTTACTCCAGCGCAAACTGTACCCGGACAAAAGAACACATTTCTAGCCAGATAAGCATACCGTTGCTCACAGCTTTACCACTGGAAGCTGGATCCGTCTGCCACCCCCACACCACATTTGGTGGAGGCAGACACATTTCCTCAGAAAACAAGATATTGGGGTATCTTGGCTGCTTATGTGATACAAGGCTAGGACCCTTCATGCAAACCACAAAATGCTGACTTTTCAAGTAAGCGTTATAGCCTGGATTTAGGAGCCTCAGTGTTGGCTCTCAGGTCAGTAAGTAGTGGCCTCCCCATTCCTGAGGGTGGGATCAGGCCACAGTCCCTCCTCGGGCTCCCCAGCATGGGAAAGACACTGGTCATCTCAAATGGGCTCCCACATCCTTTCCCAGAGCATGCTGCAACCTTGGCCCCTACGCCCCGTAAAAAGGTGTGCCATCCCATATAAGGCATATTGTCCATTTCTGGGAGAGGTAATTATATACCCAAGTGCTCTCTCCTGATTTCCGAGGCAAGAAAGAAAAGTCTCTTTAGGCCAGGGGCATGATCTTGAGGGGCTCCAACTCGAAAATACTTCCCCCAGTCAAGTTCTGTAAACTTTGTGTTTACCTGTCTAGATTTTGAGATCCAAATGCCTAAGAAAAAAACTAGCCAAACTGGGTGCCTCATATTAGAAATGTGAACAATTAGTGGAATCCTACAGTAAATTCCTAAATTCTTTGTGGAATTTTAGAAGTTTAACATCCTACTGTCTTAATATTTTGGTAACGGGGAGTTCAGAGATCGCTGATTTGAACGTTGGTGCCACTAGCTGAATAATTCAATGTTTCCTCATGTCCACAGAGGCCATTTTCATTTATCCCAGAATCTGAAATTAGAATACCTCTGTGCAATATAAAATTGCACACTAAGAAAGGTACTTGTAAAGTGTCACAGAGTTTATTTCTATGGAACTTCAGTTATTGAAAGTAGGAAATGAACGCACATGCACCTCTGCACACACGTTTATATTTACCAAAGAACGTATAGTGAGGTGAAGGGGATCTTTACATCTAATAGGTTCAACCTCTTTGTAGCTGGAAAGAAGCAAAAGCTGGAACAGCTATGATATGCACATATTTTTCCCATGTGGCCTTTCTCTATGCCTTTGTCTCCCCAACACACGCAGACATACTCTTCCTGCCCAAAGTTGGCAGTGGAACTCTACCTGCTAGCTGTTGAGGTGCAGTGGAATAAGGCCTGGCCATTAAGATGTACCTACAGAAAACACCAGATCCAGGGAAAACTGCTCTGATTTTCAGGGGATGCAATGTAGTCCTGCAACTCCAGAAGTTCAATCATCTAACGGTTGTATGGGTTTTTTTTACTCATGGTTTCTGCGGCCTGGATTAAAAGAAAAAGAAATCAAATCATATCTACTCTGGTTTAGAGCAGCATCTAGGAATTATATAGACCTCTTTGAAACCTAGAGACTCCAAACCTTCTAAAATTGTATTTTGGTTGTTTTTCTTAATACATTTACAGTGTGGGACTCCCTCCTTCCAAAACACCAGGGCACCTTCTGAGAGTAGTTTCCTTGACACCTAGATAATCCCATCAGGAAATCTCTGCAGAATCTTTTTTTGTTCTATATTGTATCCTCCATTATTAACCCACCTGGTGGTTGCAGTTGACCTTTTTCTTTTTTAGGGGTGGGGTGTTGTTGTTGACTAGAGGGAAGGAAGACTTTTTTATATTTAAATAACAGAGGCACAAAAAATTATTATTTTTTCAGAAGTTAACGTGTTCTGGAAAATCTCTTGGCAGCCTCTCTCTCTCTCTTTTTTTTTTTTAATTATTATTATTATGATGTTGGAAGTAGAGGTGGGCCTGTGTCCCAGGGGCCAGAGGATTAGCGCAGATGATGCTGATGTTAACCCAGGGAGTGGTCGGGCACAGCAGCTGGCGGTAGGCACCATGCTCCCTGCCAGCAAGTCTAGAGGCAGATATGAAAGTGCCATGAATGTATTGTGGTATGTGTTTGTTTTTGAGATGGAGTTTCGCTCTTGTCACCCAGGCTGGAGTGCAGTGGCATGATCTTGGCTCACTGCAACCTCTGCCTCCCCAGTTCAAGCGATTCTCCTGCCTCAGCCTCCTCAGTAGCTAGGATTATAGGTGCCAACCACCACACCTGGCTAATTTTTGTAATTTTAGTAGAGATGGGGTTTTGCCATGTTGACTAGACTGGTCTCGAACTTCTGACCTCAAGTGATTCACCTGCCTTGGCCTCCCAAAGTGCTGGGATTATAGGCGTAAGCCACCACGCCCAGCTAAATGTATTGTGTTCTAAACCTGCTCCATTCACTTTCGCTGTGTCTGGAGACAACAAACATTTTGACCAGGAAATAAATCATGCTCATGTCATAGACACATTGAATCTCAGCATGGGCCCCAATCTCTTTCCACTTTAAGGTTTTGGGGAGACTAGATCTGTAACCCTCATTAGCCAACCAGTGGGGTTCCCCAGTAGAGAGACATTGGCTATAAAAATGCTGAGAGTCAGGCTGGGCACAGTTGCTCCTGCCTGTAATCCCAGCACTTTGGAAGGCTGAGGCGGGTGGATCACCTGAGGTCAGGAGTTTGAGACCAGCCTGAACAACATGGAGAAACCCATCTCTATTAAAAATACAAAATTAGCCAGGTGTGGTGGCACATGCTGGTAATCCTAGCTACTTGGGAGGCTGAGGCAAGAGAATTGCTTGAACCTGGGAGGCAGAGATTGGGGTGAGCCAAGATTGCGCCATTGCACTCCAGCCTGGGAAACAAGAGCAAAACTCCATCTCAAAAATAAAAAAATAAATAAGCTGAGAGTCATTAGTTTGATTGTGTCGAAGCCTGACGGTGAGGCAGCTTTTGATTTCACCTTTTCCTCCAAATGTTTGCTTCTTGTCTGATTGACAGAAGGCCCTAAAACTTATGACTGATAGTCACTGAGCTCTCGAACGCTGCTTGGCTGTGTAGATAGGCAATACTGAAGTGGGGAATGCAGCTACAAGGCAGTTGTATTACTCACCTGCTGTAGATCCAGCCTTCATGTTTTTCTGACATGTACCAAGTCAACATTGGAGAAAAATTCCAAAAGATATTAATAAAATGAAAATGGCTTTACCAAAAGTGATGAAAGTTCACTGCTATGGTCTAAATGTTTGTCCTACCAACCCCAAATTCAGATGTTGAAACCTAATCCCCGAGGTGATAGTGTTAGGAGGTAAGGCCATTGGGAGGCAATTAGGTCATGAGCTCATGAATGAGATTAGAGCCCTTGTAAAACAGACCCCAGAGAACTAGCTCACCCCTTCTACCATATGAGGACACAGCAAGAAGTACTATCTATAAGCCAGAAAGCTGGCCCTCAGCAGACACTGAACCTGCCGGCACCCTGCACTTGGACTTCCCAGCCTCCAGAGCTGTAAGAAATAAATTCCTATCGTTTATAAGCCATTCTGTTTATGGTATTTTGTTTTAGCAGCCTGAACAGGCTAAGACACTCACATGATATCTATATTTTATGACCGATTTGAGGGCATCCTGATCTATAATTGACTAAAACTGAATGTGGACTAAATATTAATAATATTCGTATCAGTGTTAAACTCTGTGAGTTTGCTATTTGTGTTGTGGTTGTTAGACAACATCCTTGACCTTAGGAGATACATGCTGAAGTAAGTCGGTATACAGGTGTAAAGGGTTACAATATCTGCCACTGACTCTCAAAGAGTTCAGCAAAATGGTAATTGTAATGTTGTGAGAGAGAGAAGGTTTGAACAAATATTAACAATGGTAGAATCTATGTGAAGGATATACAGGTATTTGTTGTACAATTCTTGCAACTTTTCTGTAAATGTGAAAGTTTTCAAAATAAAAAGTTTTAAAAAAGCAAAACACAGCACTTTCTCATTAGAGTCCAACATTGGATTTAGAACAGTCACATGACAAAAACCATCAACTGGAAAAGGCTCGCCAGAGTGCAGTCAGCACATGTTTTGTGGGCCTGTTTATGCTCAGGATTGTCTTGGAAAGTCCAAAGCACCTGTGGATAGAGGCATGGAGTTAAAGGTTTCCTTCCATTACAAAACTAACAATTCTCAACCACCACACTTGACACTCAATGCTTGGCTATGAAAACTGCCCATGAGACCACCTCAGGACAGAAGACACATCCATCCACTCCAGGAGATACTTTGCCTGCCCTCCTTTATGAAGCCTCTCAAGAGCCTGTTATTCTGGACTCCTCCAGTTTTGTTTTTTTTTTTTTTTTTTTGAGACAGAGTCTTGATCTGTTACCCAGGCTGGAGTGCAGTAGGGCAATCTAGGCTCACTGCAACCTCCTTCTCCCAGGTTCAAGTGATTCTCCTGCCTCAGCCTCCTGAGTAGCTGGGATTATAGGCGTGCACCACCACATCCGGCTGATTTTTGTATTTTTAGTAGAGGTAGGGTTTCGTCATGTTGGTCAGGCTGATCTTGAACTCCTGACCTCATGATCCACCCACCTCGGCCTCCCAAAGTGCTGGGATTACAGACATGAGCCACTGTGCCTGGCCAACTCCTCCAGTTTTTACACTGTTCTTTGATGGTTCTTTAACCCACCAGAAAAGAGTAGATTTTGCATTAAGGGCACCGCCGGCCGCCAATTGTCAAGCTCCTCAACCTCTTGTATCTCATTCTTCAAACTGTTGGCCTTCTCCTTCACCCAGAAAGGCAAGCTGTGGGAAGAAGACAACACCCTGAATTGCAGTTTGATGCAAAATTTACAAACACCCACAGCAGATAAGGCAATATATGCTCCAAAAGTAAGTAGACTTCCAATTTAGACCAGCTTCAAAATAAAATACGTTAGTTGTTCACCATTTGCCCCTGCCTCAAACCCAGCTCTTGCTAAGCCCTTCTTTGCCAAGAGGCTGACCTTGCAGCTAGTAACACCTGGGTTCCTCTTTGCTTCCTTTTTTTTTTTTTTTTTCTATTTTTGATTTTTTTTTGAGACAGAGTCTCGCTCCACAGCCCAGGCTGAAATGCAGTGGTGCGATCTCAGCTCACTGCAACCTCCGCCTCCTGGGTCAAAGCAATTCTCCTGCCTCAGCCTCCCAAGTAGCTGAAACTACAGGTGCTTGCCACCACACCTGGCTAATTTCTGTGGTTTTAGTAGAGACAGGGTTTTACCTTGTTGGTCATGCCAGTCTCAAACTTCTGACCTCAGGTGATCCAC
The DNA here is from genome assembly GCF_009761245.1 of Sapajus apella. Classification (NCBI taxonomy): domain Eukaryota; kingdom Metazoa; phylum Chordata; class Mammalia; order Primates; family Cebidae; genus Sapajus; species Sapajus apella. The sequence continues at coordinate 2,432,592 of NW_022436981.1, read as the reverse complement.
CTGCCTTGGCCTCCCAAAGTGCTGGAATTATAGGTGTGAGCCACCTCACCCAGCCCAGATTTTTTTTGTTTTTTGAGACGAAGTCTCACTCTGTTGCCCAGGCTGGAGTGCAATCTCGCCTCACTGCAACCTCCACCTCCCGGGTTCAAGTGATTCTCCTGCCTCAGTCTCCCAAGTAGCTGGAACTACAGGCGCATGCCACCACACTCAGCTAATTTTTGTATTTTGGTAGAGATGGGGCTTTACCATGTTGATCAGGCTGTTCTTGAACTCCTGACCTCAGGTGATCCTCCCACCACAGCCTCCAAACTGCTGGGATTACAGGCATGAGCCACTGTGCCTCACCCGTGCTTCCACCTTTGGGCTGGGCTTGGCTAATGGCACCGACAGGATATCAGAAGGTGGGAAGAGATTAGAGCATTTCTTACCTAGCTCCTCCCCTGATGTCCTATCTCCCCAGGTACCCCCCATTCTGGCAGTGCCATAGCTCCATTTGGGCAGCCCTTCTCCCAGGGCTTTAGCGCTTACGCTCTGCAAACCATGATCCCTCTTTTTGCTGCTCAGACCCAGGAGTAGTAACGCTTCCCACTGTCATGAGCCTCTGGGTGCTTCATCCTCCCATGTGGGTTCCCCCAACCCTGCCCACACACCCCTAAATAGTCCCTCTCCTTAAGCTGTCTTCAGAATCCCAGCTGAGTGTGCTTTCTGTTTCCTGGGGGGACCTTGACTAATGCAGATACCCAGAGTCTTCCCAGAGCCACTGAGACTTAAAAGGGCATTTCTAGGCTGTATGTGTTACAAGAGGTAGTAGGAAGTGTGACTCTGGGATGAGTTGGAGCAGGGAGATGCAGAATGTTTTCATCTTTTGGAAGCTAGAATTCTCGCACTTTTGGGGAGAAATATACCATAATTGGCAAAATGTCCTGATATAACTGCCGGGGGTAGGGAAGTCCCTGCAAGAATGAAAAGGAGAGTTACCACATAGGTAACTGATGGAAGTCAAGGTTATCACTTAAAGCTGACAAGCCAAATAGTAGAAGCCCAAATAAGAAAAGCAGGACTAAGAGCAATGCATAAAGATATTAGCATAAAGAACTGCTAGAACAAAAACATAAGCATTTCTAAATATCAGAGGAAAGAATTTTTCAACTTTGTTAAAGCAATCAAAGAAAACACTGAAAGATTCACAGTGAATATAATATGGTACACATAATAAATGTAACAAGTAATATAACAGAACTGAAATAAAATATATCAGTCAAATCAATAAATCCAAGTGGCCTAATTCACCTGAATTAAAAAAAAATATTTTCAAGCTAGCTCACAGAGCAAAATCCAAATCTATTTTGGATTTTTTTTTTTTGCTAAAAGCAAAGTGCTTCAAAAGCAAAAGAACGGGCAAAAGTGTATTAGTCAGATGCAAACAAAATAAAGTAAGAATTAGAATCTTAATAACTGGTTAGGTATACTTTAGTACAAAAAGTATTAAATGAGAAAAATGAAGATACTTTTTTTTCTTGAAATGGAGTTTCACTCTTGTTGCCCAGTTGGGAGTGCAATGGTGCAATCTCGGCTCACCACAACCTCCAGCTCTTAGGTTCAAGTGATTCTCCTGCCTCAGCCTCCCGAGTAGCTGGAATTACAGGCATGTGCCACCATGCCTGGCTAATTTTGAATTTTTAATAGAGACAGGGTTTCTCCATGTTGGTCAGGCTGGCCTCAAACTCCCAACCTCAGGTGATCCCCGCACCTCAGCCTCCCAAAGTGCTGGGATTACAGCCATAAAGATACTTTTATAACGCTGAAAGACACAATGAACAACAAGAATGTCAAAACACTAATATTCAGACAACCTAACTCTCACACTAACTCAGTCCAAACTAGGCCAAGTGAACAAAAATAAGGAAATATAGAGGCTAAACAACATAACCAATAAAGTCAATCTTCTGGGTATGTATGTAACTTTCCATCCTGATTAAATAGAATACACTTTATTTTCAGTACATGTGGAAATGTAAAAATACATATTAAGTGACCTAATACAGATGCATTTGTCCTTGGAAGGAAGATACATTACCTGTAATGCCTCATCGAGGACCCAGATCAAATACCACCTCCTCTACAACACGTTCCCAACTTCCGCACATGTCCTCCCTCTATGTACGCAGTGTACCACATTTGCTTTCAGTTGTTTTATGAATACTCATCTACTAGGCTCTGCCCCCAATAGACAATAAGCCTTAAAACATGTGTTATATCTTTTTTTTTTTTTTTTTTTTTTTTTTTGAGACGGAGTTTCGCTCTCGTTACCCAGGCTGGAGTGCAATGGCGCGATCTCGGCTCACCGCAGCCTCCGCCTCCTGGGTTCAGGCAATTCTCCTGCCTCAGCCTCCTGAGTAGCTGGGATTACAGGCACGTGCCACCATGCCCGGCTGATTTTTTGTATTTTTAGTAGAGACGGGGTTTCACCATGTTGACCAGGATGGTCTCGATCTCTTGACCTTGTGATCCACCCGCCTCGGCCTCCCAAAGTGCTGGGATTACAGGCGTGAGCCACCGCGCCCGGCCCATGTGTTATATCTTATTCACCTTTGTGATCCCTGCCTCCATTACTTCACCACCTGCCCATTTCTCCTGTAGATTAAGTGCATAAATGGTACTCAAAGGATATCTGCTAAGTTGAATAAATAATCCCTGTAAACATACTGCACATTATAGGGACCTTTTCAATAAGTAGTCTTACCTCCCTAATTTTTATTCTAATTCTGGCTCTCTCTGTCACTAACTAACTAACCAAGTTTATCTGGTTCTGGTTATCAGGTTTTGTTCTTGTTTTAAAGGCGGATTGTTGCATTTGCAGATTTAACATTTTAAATTTCCGAGCACCATAATTACACTATTTAAAGATGTGAATAACTTTGATGGCAGTAATGGACTAGTACAAAACTGATTCATCAAGTAACTTGGGGAAAAAACCTAAAATTTTTATTCATAGTTGATAAATAATAATATTTTTATTCATAGATAATAATTCCAGCCATAATGAAGTAGCAGGGATCAGACTTACTTTCCTGACTTAAACAAGTAGAAAACTGGACAAAATGTATGAAATAACAGTTTTCAGAATGAGACAGCAGGCAGCACAGGATTGTGATCCTAAAGAAAAGGAAAACAAAAAGAAAAGGAGAGTTCTATAATCACCCAGCTTTTGTCTGGAGGCATATTCAAGACCACAGCGTAGAATGAGCAACCCCACACAGAGTATGGCATCCTCTGTGAGTCTGAGGGGCCGAAGATCTGACTTCAAAGAGTCTTGGAGGGCTGGAAGCTGCAGGGCAGAGTTCTGGAGAAGAAGGAACTATACAGAAAAATAAAATTAAGAAACTTACACAGCATTTCCTTTGAGTCTTTGCCTACCATTAAGACATACATGTGTAGGGTAAAACTGTACAAGATCAGACAATAGAGTGGGAACTGAATGGGCTCACAAAGGGCTCACAAAGGCTAAAAATCATTTTAGTTTCTACCAACTGAAGTAAAGACTCCTTATCAATCACTCAAGGCATTCAGTAGATACTCTAAAAGGGCAACATCTTACTTAGTAATGAGGTTAAACTATCCCTAAAGACTGCATTAGACAGCCCTAACAAAGCTTGAAAACAAGCCTCAAAAGAATCAAACCAAACTGCAAGCGACTTAACTGCCTGCTAGAGCAAAGCCCAGCACTCTTTAAAAGAAGACAACAAACTCCAAATACTCAACAATATAAAAATATAATGTCCAGCACCCAAATGAAAATTACTACACATATCAGGAAGCAGAAAAATGTGACCCATAATCAGGAGAAAAATCAGTCAGTAGAAACACACCCAGAAATGACACAAAAAATAGAATTAGCAAACAAAAATCTTTTAAACAGCTATTATAACTATGTTCAAGTATTTAAGGAAGACATGAAAATAGGAAAGAAACAACAGATGTAAAAAAGAATCAAATAGAAACCAAAAAATAGTAATAAAAAATAAAAAGAAAAAGAAATAGAATTTCTAAAGATCAAAATACATAATCTCTAGGTAGGACTAACAGCAAATTAGACACTGCAGAAGAAGATAGAGAATCTAGGAAACAATAAATGCTAAATCCAGCAGCAGAAGCCTTTGTCACTTCTGCCATGACTAACTGGTTAGCAGACTTTTTCATCGGGGGACTGTCCCTGAGGAAAGGGTCCAACTCTCCCAATTCTCTAGTTGACCATAGCACAGAAGAATATGCTGATCTACTTCTCTCTCTCCCTTTTTTTTTTTTTTTTAATTTGAGACAGGATTTTGCTCTGTCCCCTAGGCTAGAGTACATAGCACAATCAGCTCACTGTAGCCTCAAAATCCTAGACTCCAGAAATCCTCCCACCTCAGCCTCCCAAGTACCTAAAACTACAGTTGCATGCTACTATATCTGGCTAATTAAAAAAAAAAAATTGTAGAGACAGGGTCTCACTATGTTGCTCATGCTGGTCTCCATCTCTTGGCTTTAAGCAGTACCCTGCCTTGGCCTCCCAAAGGGCTGGGATTACAGGTGTGAGCCACTGCACCCAGCCAGTTTTGAACTTCTTTAAAAAACATACGAACAAGCAAACAAAACTTAACCTTTCGCCAGGTGCGGTGGCCCAAGCCTGTAATCCCAGCACTTTGGGAGGCCGAGGCGGGTGGATCACGAGGTCAAGAGATCGAGACCATCCTGGTCAACACGGTGAAACCCCGTCTCTACTAAAACTACAAAAAAATTAGCTGGGACTACAGACACGCGCCACCATGCCCAGCTAATTTTTTTGTAGTTTTAGTAGAGACGGGGTTTCAC
>NW_022436981.1:2410532-2427638 GCF_009761245.1 Sapajus apella | reverse complement strand
TGGGCATGGTGGCGCGTGTCTGTAGTCCCAGCTACTCAGGAGGCTGAGGCAGGAGAATTGCCTGACCCCAGGAGGCGGAGGTTGCGGTGAGCCGAGATCGCGCCATTGCACTCCAGCCTGGGTAACAAGAGCGAAACTCCGTCTCAAAAAAAAAAAAAAAAAAAACTTAACCTTTCTTTTTAGGAAAACCAGACTAATTGGTATTCTAGTATTTATACATGTAAAAACATGTGTGCATATGAAAGGTAATGTACAAAAGCTAACATAGTTGGGTAGGGTGATTAAATTTAGGCAATTGCTATTATTTGGAATATTCTAGAATAGTGTTTATTAAAAATGTAAAGTATAGATATGAGAAGCCCTAATCGTGTACCATAAGTAACAATGCAACATAATAAAGACATTAAACATCTCAAGTTTGGAATAAAAGGCCTTTATTCCCACTGAGCTCCAGAGTTGGTCAGACCCTGGGACACATGCCCACTCATATGAGACTGTTGTGTATTAGAAAGCAAAAAAGGAAAGAAAGAAAGAAAAGAAAATACCTCTTTATAGGTCGGAAACCTACTTAGGTAAATAAGTGAGGTTCAGAATGGAGTGAAGCAAAAGTGTGGAATTAGAGGAGTGATACTTCCCTAAACTCAGAAGTGCTCTGTTGGCTTGCTTTCTGCCTCTTGAAACTCTAACCATTCTCCCCAGTTGCAATCATATAAGTATGTGTCTTTCTTTCCCAACAAACTCATGTTCTAGAAATCAGGGGCCCTGCCTTTTTGTTCCATGTGACCGCTCCTATAGTGCACAGCTGACACAACACGTGGCCTCTGGTAGTTCATCAATTACATCTGTCGACTATGCAACCATCCCAATTGCCAGACTCTACAGAGTGTCTATCCAAACACCCTCCTTACAAACTGCCCTGTTCTCTTGCTGGGATTCAAAAGGGCCCTGTGTGCTGGTTATCTACTTGTTCCTCCACAGGAGGAAAAAATAAAATAATCGATGTTGTGTAAAGATGGGATAACACAAAACATGGTAAGAGAACTCACTTGGGAATTTGTGGAAGAGGCTCAAGTGGAATAAATGTATCAAATTTCTTTTCATAAGGCACTCTGGAAAAACAGAAAAGGCAATCATAAAACTGGTATGTTATCTACAGCAACGAGATCAATACATCATTGTATTCAATAGAATGTCCTGTTTTCCAATTTTCAAGTATGAACCTCAAAACTGTAAGGACCACAAATTTTATTTTATTTTATTTATTTTTTGAGACAGGTCTCACTCTGTCCCCAAGGCTGGAGTGCAGTGGCACAATCTCAGCTCACTGTGCACCCTCAACCTTCCCGGCTCAGGTGATCCTCTCACCTCAGCCTCCCAAGTAGCTGGGACTATAGGCGCACACCACCATGCCCAGATAATTTTTTGTATTTTTGTAGAGAAAGGGTTTTGCCATGTTGCCCAGGTAGGTCTGGAATGCCTGGGCTCAAGCCATCCTCTAGTCTCAGCCTCCCAAAGTGCTAGAATTACAGGCATGAGCCACCGTGCCCGGCCTACAGATTTTATTTTATTTTATTTCATTTGTTTTGAGATGGAGTCTCACTTACTCTGTTGCCCAGGCTAGAGTGAGTGCAGTGGTGCAATCTCAGCTCACTGCTATTTCCGTCTTCCAGGTTTAAGTGATTCTCCTGCCTCAGCCTCCTGAGTAGCTGGGATTACAGGTGTCTGCCACCATGCCCAACTAATTTTTGCATTTTTCGTAGAGACGGGGATTTTACCATGTTGGCCAGGCTGGTCTCGAACTCCTGACCTCAGGTGATCCGTCCGCCTTGGCCTCCCAAAGTGCTGGAGTTATAAGGGTAAGCTACAGCGCCCAGCCCACAGATTTTAGTTTTGGTCATTTTTAGTCAACATCATTATATCTTTACATGGTTGATTTTTTAAATGATATTTTTAATGTAATACACCAACTACTTTTTTTTTTTTAATTTAATGTTCGTCCCATTTTTCTCCATTACTTTGGTTTAAGTTTACCTCCAAGTTTAAGTCCACCCACATAGTAGTCACTATAGCCAATGATCTGATTCAGTATGAAAATTTAGAAGTTTTCGAATGTGTGGTAATAGAGATAAGAACAAAATTAACAACGACTTTTTTGTAGTCCAACTCCTGTATGTAATTTTAATTATACACATGCATGTGTGCAGACACTAATTGAATACTAAAGATGAGCTTTTCAAGGAATTTTCATCCAATCATGTCTTGTTGACATCTATCCCTTTTAAAATATAATTTATGTGTAGTAGAGAGACACAATCCCTTTAAAGTTAACTAAATAATGCTAGTATTAACATACACTTACACTGAAAAGTTCACTGGTGGGAGTGTTGATCCTGCTTTGTGAAAGCCTTTACTCTGTTCTGGGTACATATATGGATTATCCCCTGGAGTTAGCTTTGGGATTCCATTCCTTCGATCAATATCTGCGGAGAAGATTTGAAAACAGGATCATGCAAGGGCTGAAGATGACCCACAGATTTTCTGTAAGTATTGGCATGACAGCATAAATAGGATATTTTAGTATTTTGTTATAAATTACAAAGAAGTTTCTCAACGTTCTGTTTGTGAGTATCTTGCCTTAAGGAGATGAAGATAAACACATGAGCCTATGTTTGGGACGTTTTCCAAAACGTGTTGTTATGACTACCTCGTCCTGGAAAAGAATTGTTAGATTCAGATGGAATGTTTTGGTTTAAAATATAAGGTGAATCAGAGGTCTCTTTGCAATGATCCAAAAATCTCTGACCTAAAAATCTCTTCATTCCTGAGCATTAGTGCACTTTGAATCCCCAAGTCTTAGGAAGCCCAAGAAACAAGTGTCCCTGGGGTCTGCCTCTCTGACTGGAGGGGGGTCCCTGAAGGAAACCAGCTAAGGGTGTCTTGCTCCTCCTTCTGCCGGAGGACTGGGGCCATGCAACAGTGGGAGATGGCTTCCTGAGAAGAGCAGGATTACCCAGCAGAGGCTCTGACACCCAGCTCAGCCCCTGCTAAACCCCCAGGAACAAGAAAACTAATCACAGGAGTGGAAGGCATTGGCCTAGTGTAGGGTGATCATTTAAACCCACACACCTAAAGTCCTTAAAATGGCCTATTTAAAAAACTTAAAATTAAATAAATCAACCCACACACTTGACACCAGATGCATCTCCTAAGAGAACAAGGCTGGACTACAAGGCTTACCAGTCTTGGGCTCAGAAAGCAGGGACACATGGCTGGAAACACAACCTCCATCTTTGCCACACACCCAGATTCTTCTAGCTAACTCGGAAAAGCCATCAGCATGACAGATGGGAGTTCCTGAGTTACCCGAGTATTTAATTTTTTGTCTTTTTCTTTCAAAAACCTTTTCAATAACTGACTGTTACACTTTTGATTAGCTCTTCTGTGTAGTGAAATAACATCAACTACACCCTTGCATTGAGTGCCTGCTGGATATGAGATGCTGAGGATTCAAAGCAGAGAGAGTGGAGGTTTAAAATATACAGTGAGGCCGGGCGCGGTGGCTCAAGCCTGTAATCCCAGCACTTTGGGAGGCCGAGGCGGGTAGATCACGAGGTCAAGAGATCGAGACCATCCTGGTCAACACGGTGAAACCCCGTCTCTACTAAAAAAAAATACAAAAAATTAGCTGGGCATGGTGGTGTGTGCCTGTAATCCCAGCTACTCAGGAGGCTGAGGCAGGAGAATTACCTGAACCCAGGAGGCGGAGGTTGCGGTGAGCCGAGATCGCGCCATTGCACTCCAGCCTGGGTAACAAGAGCGAAACTCCGTCTCAAAAATAAAATAAAATAAAATAAAATATACAGTGAATCCCCTGAGGCCAGGAGTTCTAGACTAGCCTGGCCAACATGGTGAAACCCCATCTCTACTAAAAATACAAAAATTAGCTAGGTGTGGTGGCACACGCTTGTAATCCCAGTTACTTGGGAAGCTGAGGCAGGAGAATCGCTTAAACCCGGGAGGCGGAGGTTGCTGTGAGCCAGGATCATGTTACTGCACTCCAGCCTGGGAAACACAATGAGACTCTGTATAAAAAAATATATTAATTAAATAAATTAAATTAAATTAAATTAAATATACAGTGAATCCAAAACCTTTTGAATCCCAAACCAGGGCACTGACAAGTAAGAGTGGAGTGATAAGCAAGATGTGGTGGGAAGGGTTTGGACTTTGGAGTCAGTCACACCTGAGTACATACTCACTCCTGCAGTTTCTTGTTCTGTGCCCGAGAGCTATTTACTTAACCTTCCTAAGCCTTAGTAGCCTCACTTATAAACTGTTTATTTAAAATGGCTACTTTGCAGAGTTACCATGAATACTAAGAATAATATAAGCATAGAACAAGCACTCAAGAAATAGTAGCAATTATTATTATTTGAATTCAGAACCGAACTAATACCCCTCATCCCAATTATTTTTTAATCCAGAAGATATAATTGCTATTTAGCTAAGGTATAAACTTCTCTCCAGGAATCTTATCTAGATGGGAAGACAAGATATGTAAAGAAGAAGATAACACTAAATGGCAGTAAATGCCATATACTCTAGAACAGTGTTCCAACATTTTAGTATGCCTGAAAATCACCTAGGAAACTTGCTTAAAATGCAGGCTTCAACCCAAAAAATCCCAGAACCACCATTTTTTATAAACTCTCCGATTGATTATGATACAGGTGGTCTAAGGAGAATACTTAGAAATAGACTATGGTGGCTGGGCGCCGGGCTCACGCTTGTAATCCCAGCACTCTGGGAGGGAGGCCAAGGTGGGTGAATCACCTGACGTCAGGAGTTCAAGACCAGCCTGACCAACATGGTGAAACCCCGTCTCCACTAAAAATACAAAATTAGCTGGGCATGTTGGCAGATGCCTGTAATCCCAGCTACTCAGGAGACCAAGGCAGGAGAATCGCTTGAACCTGGGAGGCAGAGGTTGCAGTGAACCAAGATAGCACCATGTACTCCAGCCTGGACAACAAGAGTGAAACTCCGTCTCAAAACAACAAAAACTAAAAAAAAAAAACAACAAAAAAAAACCGCTATGGTAAAAGATATCACCAGATAATGTCATTAGAAAGAAAAAGAGCCAATCGTGTGGTGTCAGTATAAGGTGTTACTTTTGGGGAAAAATCTCCCAAACAACACTTCTGAGACAATGTGTTGTTTAAGCTATTAGATACAATATGGGGCCTTGGCATAATTTCTAGATATCTCACCAAAACAGGTATCAGCCCAAAGTGCTGGCCACTATGTATCAACAGCTGATAGACCCATAACACTGCATGATCAGTTCTAATGCTTGTTTGTTTTTAGACAGACCATCCAATTTCTTTACATCCTGAATGTCTTTACATCCAGGAAGTAGAAAATGGGACACATACATTAAGAGACAAATAACCACATGAAGGAGCGACTGTCTATCAAATAACTTACTCTGCCCACATTTCAGTGCCCCAGCGCACTTAGGTAGAGCCATGTTCTGACTGGTAGATTGTGAGCAGAGATGATATGTGCCACTTGTAAAAAGAAACATTTAAGGAGCTGATGTGAAAAACCTTCCAGCATTTTCTCTTTTCCCTTCTATGGCAATCTTAGAAGCCACAGGCTGAGATGGAAAAACACAGATACAAGCAGACAGGATCCGTGGACAGGATCCTTGGAAAGGAGCTGCCCTGGAGAGCTGCTGGATCCACAGTGGACTTTACAAGAGAAAGGAACAAACTTTAGTGCTTAAGCTGCTGAGGTTTCAGGGATTGTTACTGTGGCGGAATCTATCTTATTCTAATACAATATTGCTATACTATAGGAAGAGCTACACAACAGAAAATTATATTTTCAGGACTGGGCATGGTGGCTCACACCTGTAATCCCAGCACTTTGGGAGACTGAGGCAGGTGGATCACAAGGTCAGGAGTTCGAGACCTGCCTGACCAACGTGATGAAACCCCATCTCTACTAAAGATACAAAAATTAGCTGGGTGTGGTGGCATGCGCCTGCAATCCCAGCTACTCAGGAGGCTGAGGCAGGAGAATCGCTTGAACCTGGGAGGTGGAGGCTGCAGTGAGCCAAGATCATGCCACTGCACTCCAGCCTGGACAACAAAGTGAGACTCCATCTCAATAAAAAAGAAAAGAAAGAAAATTACATTTTCAGGCCTATTTCGCTACCACCTACAACCGCAGATGGCATTTTGTTCTGTGGCAACGACTAGGCCTTTAGGGCCAATATCCTGGTTAAGGCTGATGGATAACGTCAACAATTATTTAAAGATATTTTGATTGATTTTTTTCTATAATAATGTGTTGCATTCCAGTTTAAAATGGCAGTTGGTTGGCAATCCCTGAGCCTACCTCTTCATCTCATCCAAGAAATAATGAGTTGGGGCAGGGTGTGGTGGCTCATGCCTGTAATTCCAGCACTTTGGGAAGCTGAGGCAGGTGGATCAGTTGAGGTTAGGAGTTTGAGACCAGCTTGGCCAACATGGTGAAAGCCTGTCTCTACAGAAATACAAAAATTAGCCAGGCATGGTGACACATGCCTGTAATCCCAGCTACTCGGGAGGCTGAAACATGAGAATTGAACCCAGGGGGCAGAGGTTACAGTGAGCCGAGGTCACACTACTGCACTCCAGCCTGAGTGACAGAGTGAGACTCTGTCCCAAAAACAAACAAAAAAAAAGAAATAATTAGTGGGGAGAGAATTTCATAAAGGAAGTAGTGTCCAGTGTCAAGCTTGACAGTATCGAGTGCTACAGTGACATCAAGGAAGAGAAGAAATAGAAAAAGCCCATTGTGTTTGATGTTTAAAGAAGTCACTGTATATCACCTAAGTAATCACACTGAAACAAATCAAGCCTGTACATCCAACTACCATTTCACGGGAAGTACATAGGAAAGAGAAACCTGTTAAATGGTACCCAGGGATGTAATCAGCAAAGTCCTGATCATGGCCTAGTTTCTTCACTAAACAAATTGCAAGAAAAAAGGAAGGAGGACCTATATATTGAAACTTAAGAGACATACCGACCAATTTCAATCTATGGGCCTTACTTGGATCCTGATCCAAACAAACTAAATATTTTTAAATTATGGCATTTATGAGGCAATGGGATATTTGGACACAGAATATATTAAGCAATTACTGTTAATTTTAAAAAATATGATATGGAATTGTGGTTATGTTAATAAAATAATCCTTATCTATCAGAGGTAGATATGATATATTTAGAGATGAAATAATATGATGTCTGGAATTTGCTTTAAAATAATCCCTGGCCGGGCGCAGTGGCTCAAGCCTGTAATCCCAGTACTTAGGGAGGCCGAGGCGGGTGGATCACGAGGTCAAGAGATCGAAACCATCCTGGTCAACATGGTGAAACCCCGTCTCTACTAAAAATGCAAAAAATTAGCTGGGCATGGTGGCGCGTGCCTGTAATCCCAGCTACTCAGGAGGCTGAGGCAGGAGAATTGCCTGAACCCAGGAGGCGGAGGTTGCGGTGAGCCGAGATCGCGCCATTGCACTCCAGCCTGGGTAACAAGAGTGAAACTCCGTCTCAAAAAAAAAAAAATAATAATAATCATCATCATCATCATCATCCCTGGGGGGAGGGGTAATGATGAAACAAGTTAGCCAGGTGTTGATTATTATTGACGCTAAGTGGATGAGTACATCTGGTTTCACTATGCTATTGTTTGAAAATTTACCTAATGAGTTTTTCTTTTTTAAAAAATGTGAAATATGGGTTACCACTGGAGTTGGGGTTTACCAGTGGAGTTGGAATATTCAGGGAAGAACATATTGGAGGCTTCAAAGATAAAGATAATATTTTATTTCTTAAGTGGAGTAAAAGAACACAAGTATTTGTGATATTTCATTCTATATAATCAACACATTTTTTATAAATATGTCATTGCATTTACTTAGTATTTATAAAACTCTAAAGGAATAAGGGATGTAGAGAGGAAAGGAGGAAAGGAAAAAGGAAGGAAGGAATGAGAGGGAAGAGAAGGGAAGGAAGGAGGAAGGGGGGAAGGGAAAGGAAAGGAGAGGGAAGAAACATAAACATAAGATTCAGAATCAAGTGGTTTACTTTTGAGCCAGGAGGGCAGTGACGAATGGGGATTAGGATTTGGATCATTTTGATAATCCCATTTACTTTCGATGGGTACTTGCAGCTCAAGAGTGCAGGGTGGGCCAGCTGCAGTGACTCACACCTGTAATACCAGCACTTTGGGAAGCCAAGGCCAGCTGATTGCTTGAGCCCAGGAGTTTGAGACCAGCCTGGGCAATATGGAGAAACCCTGTCTCTACTAAAAACAGAAAAATTAGCCAGGCGTGGTGGCACATGCCTGTAGTCCCAGCTACTTGGAGGCTGAGGTTGGAGGATTGCTTGAACCTGGGGCTGGGGGACAGGCATTCCAGGCTCCAGTGAGCCAACATGGTGGCACTGCACTCCAGCCTGGGCCACAGAGCAAGACCCTGTCTTTAAAAAAAAAAAAAAAAGTGCAAGGTACAGGACTCCTCACATATTCCCATATCAATGACCACTCTCCCAGCTCACCTACTATGGCTTTCCACGTATTTTTCTACCTAGATAAATGAAAGCCTCAATTCTCAAAACTACTTGTCTCTGCTGTGAGTTTAAAAGTCTATTTTAAAACTCAAAAATGAGAACAGTCTACTTATTTCTCTTTGTATTCCTGCTACAGCAATCCTATTTATTTCTGGAGCAGTGGTGGCCTCCTACACAGGGATTTATATAGAAAAGTGTGTCATAAATGGTCCGTTAGTACTCAGCAACTTTTTAGGGTATTTTAATAAATCTTTTATGAGTAGGTTGGGGCAAAGAACTCACCAAGCTATAAACCAAGGAGATATAGATACACAGGTGCATATATATTCATTTCAATAGCCCTTAATTAAATAAGCTATAAAATAAAAACATGCACTTTAGGCTGAGGTCTATGAGATGTTTTCCTTGTGGAGAATATAAAGTACAATTTAAATGTGTATGCCAGGCAGCATCTAATTGGAACATAAATTCTTTTCTTCAGACTTCAATGGAGGTTTCTATTAATAAGTATCTGAGGGAACTTATCTGATGACTTAAATGTCACATTTGCATTTTATGAAATTCAGAGAAAAAAGAAAATGTGGATCAGCATCTGTTGCGAGTTCTCTGCCAAAGCATGCAGCCTGCCAACTGTCCCCTTCACTTTTCTGGCTTCCTGGCTCCACTGGGGGAACATGGTGACTCTACAGGGCTGCCCCCAGCTACAGAACTCAGGGCCTATAGAATCACGACTCGAGAGTTTTTCTGGGATGGCACAGTCAAGATCCAGAAGGAAACATCACCGTATTTCTTTCTCCCAAAGCATTTGTCCACCGTCCTCTCTGATAGAGACCTCTTGTTGCCGAGGAAGACTCCATTAAAGAAGCACTGCTTTCCAACATGGTAGGTGTGGATATTGCTGCTAAGCCTCGGGTAAAATGTCCACTCAGGACGATGCCCATCTTCTGTAAGACACCAGAAAGCCTTCCCTTATTGCTGCTCCCAGGCTCGTAATGCAACTGGATGACAAAAAGCTGTGAAAACTCCCCAGGCACTACCTGGCTATACAACCTTTAATTAATGCGTATAATCCCTTGGTTCTACATCAGAGACAGCAGGGAACTCTGTGGGACTAGGCACAAAAGGAAAGGAAGTAGTGGGAGAGCTACCTAAGAGGCCTTTTTTGCTTTTGTTTGTTTGTTTACCCTCTTCACCCTCTCCTTCAAAAATAAAGCCAACTTTATGTCTGGAAGTTAAGTGTTGATTGGGAAGTTCAGAGACAGTCTTACAGGCACCTGTGATGCAATCTTCACTCTGATAACTGTGTAGGAAAAATAGAATGCCATCAACCAGCAAATGGCTAGGCCAGTGCCATCCACATTGTACCTCAATTGGATGAAAGATGGTGTTGGCTGCAACAATAGGACACACATGTGCAATGGTGACACCGGGAAATGTACCCGTGATGATTTCAAATGAGAAAAGCTGCCATGAGACCTCAGGCTAGTTTCTGGGCCTTGCAGTGCCTTTGTTTCATCATCTGATACATTTCCTGTATTGCTAACAGTGACTTTAAACAATAAAAGATCCCCTAGCAGCTCAAGGGATGCTGGAGAAATGTGGGCTCTGGGATAGCCAAGAAGAACACAGGCTTTGAAACAAGCACGTTTGTGTTCTGATCCCATCACTGTACTTCCTAGCCATGTAGCTTTATGGATGACTGAATATCTCAAAGCCTCAGTTTCCTCCTCTGTAAAATGGGTATGTCTATATTAGCCACATAGATCTATATGTATTGACACAGAAAGAGGTCCATGATCTATTTATACCAGTTTGTATATTAACCCATTTGTTTTATATCTATATGTGTACACATATGTATATATACATACACACACATTTCAGAATACTGTAAAAATATATATCAACTCTTCACAGCTGTGGGGCAGAATAGGGATATTGCTGGAGAATATTGGCGAAGGGGTTTTTATACTCTATATACTTCTATATTATTTTAATATCTTGCTGCAGTATTTTAATGGGTTTTATATAAAGGCATTTCATTTTTGAAAAACATATAATACCTTCCTGGCAGAAGTATTGTGAATTTTGAGATAAAGCATGTCAAATGCCTGGCAGTTGTGGGTCTTCAGTGACGGTGGCCAACAGTATGGCAGACTTCTGAAAAGACCTGGGGCACAGAGGCCTGTGGAGGAGGGCCTGTGACTTACTTGTCTGCAACTTAAGCAGGCTGAATTCCTCAGGATACTTATGCTTTTGGACTTCAGGCAATGATGTATCAGAGGAGTGCTCAGAATGTGAGGAGGAGGATTTCCGATCCAAGTCAGCAGTGCTGCTGGGAAGAAAGCAGAAGGGCTGGATTCTTCCACATGCTTAAACTGGTAGTTAGAGCCTGATCTCACATAGTTCACGCTAGAATTGCCCTCACTTATGAGAACTGGGACTGCTCCTCTATAAAAGTCCCTGAGCATATCATTTATTTACTCACAATTTGAGGGGACTGAAACTTATTCAAAAGATTGGTATTCAGTGGCTCACACCTGTACTCCCAAAACCTTGGGAGCCTGAGGCAGGTGGATCGCTTGAGGCCAGGAGTTTGAGACCAGCCTGGGCAATGTAGTGAGATCTCATCTCTACTAATTTTTTTTAAAGGATATTTAAAAATAATTTGGTGGTTCCTCAAAAAGTTGAATATAGAATTACCATAAGATTTGGCAATTCCCTTTCTAGGTATATACCTAAAAGAACTGAAAACAGAGATTCAAACAGATACTTATACTTGCATGTGAGTGTCCTTTGCAGCATTATTTATAATAGGCAAAAAGTGGAAACAACCCAAATGTCTATCAAGAGAAGAATGAATAAGAAAAATGTGGTACATAATACGTTCCGTGGAATATTATTCAGCTTAGAAAGGAATGAAGTGGCCTGAGCAAAAAAGTGAGCCCTCATCTCTATTAAAAAAAATTTAATTAGCTAGGTGTGGTGGTGCATGGCTGTAGTTCTAGCTACTTGGGAGGCTGAGGTGGGAGGATCACTTGAGCCCAGGAAGTGGAGGCTGCAGTGAGCAGTGATTGTGCCACTGCACTCCAGCCTGGGCTATAGAGTGAGATCCCATCTCTTTAAAAAAATGTTTTTAATCACTAAAATGGCAAATGTTGTGCCATATATATTTTACCACAATTTTTAGAAAGGAATTATATGTGTTATAACATGTATGCACCTTGAAAGCATTACACTAAGTGAAAGAGGCCAGACACCAAAGACCACGTATTGATAATTCCATTAATATTCTATGTCTGAAATAGGCAGATCTATAGAGACAAAAAGTAGATTATGGTTGTCTCAGACTAGAGGGATAGGAAGACAAGGGTGTGGGGGGATGATTGCTAAAGGATATGGATTTCTTTTTGTGGTGATGAGAATGTTCTAAAATCGGTTGTGGTGAAAGTTGTACAACTTTATGAATACACTAAAAACCATTGAGTTGTATGTACACTTTAAATGGGTGACTTATATGGTATGTGAATTATGTTTAAATGACTCTGTTACCAGAAAAAGCATGTTCAATAAAACCATTACATGCAAATAAAAACTCAATCAGTATACGGAGAAGATGAAGAAATAATCAAAAACAAACCCAGGTGGAAATGATTACAATAATAGAGTATTTGTTTAGTGCTGAACTTCCTAGCAGCTTATAAAGGCCCACAACAGACTATGGTGGGTGTCAGCAGAACATGCAATCACTTCTAGTTTATATGGCTTTGCATCTGATACCCGGCCTTGGACAATGTGTTCAGGTATAATGATCTGTTATTAAGTGACAGAATCTTTTTTCATAACACTGTAGCACTTGTATTTAAATGGTATCAAAGCAACTTCATATTGCTTGTCCTGTTTGCTCCCTACTAACAATCCTGTGATGTAGATAGGACAAATAACTCAGTGCCCCCACCCCAAATTCGAATATAAGCAATTTTGGAGGTGTGTTAGTTTCCATGACCAGAGTATAGCTAGAGACAACTGGAATTGGGGCTCAATATCTCAGAACTGTCACTCTCCTCTTCTTATCCTGACACCTGGGCTTCATTTTTGCCAATTGCAGATGAGCTTCTTCACAAGAGCAAAAAGCCACTGATAGCCCAGATTTGAATTCTCATTGTCTTCTGACCAATTTTTATTCCCATCTCCAATGTGAAAAATCTCAGGCAAGGACTCATTGGCTCAGTTTAGATCATACATTCTCCCTTAAATCAATTAAGAAGTGGAGACAAGTAAGACGATGATAGCTTCTATTTGGAATACTCATTAAAACTGGGTAGGCAGGAGTTCAAGACCAGCCAGGGAAACATAGCAAGACCTTGTGTTAAAATGTTTAAAAACTGGGTAGGGAAGGGTGGGTGCAGTGACTCCTGCCTATAATCCCAACAGTTTGGGAGGCCGAGATGGGTGGATCACCTGAGGTCAGGAGTTTGAGACCAGCCTGGCCAACATAGTGAAACCCCATCTCCACTAAAAATACAAAATTAGCCAGGCATGGTGGTGTGCACCTTTAATCCCAGCTATTCAGGAGGCTGAGGCAGGAGAATCACTTGAACCCAGGAAGCAGAGGTTGCAGTGAGCCGAGATCACACCATTGCACTCCAGCCTGGGCAACAAGAACAAAACTCCATCTAAAAAACAAAACAAAACAAACTGGGAAAGAAGGAGTGAAAATCAGTTCCCCAGAAAAAGGAGAATAGCATAGACGAGGCCAGGCCACTGGGAAGTCAGTGGAAGCCGAGCAGCTTCTACAATATGTGAACACAAGCAAGGGATTGGAGGGAGCCACTTCAAGCAAAGGAGGCAAAGTGAGCAAAGGCATAGAAGGAAGAAACACCAGGAAAATGAAGAAATTTGATGTGGCTGTGGCAGGACTACTGGAGATAAAGCTGGAGACGAGAAGGAGACAGATCTGGAGAACTTGCAGTTCATATGAAGGGGGACTCTTTTTTATCAAGCTTTCATGGGATTTCATTAAATAGTGGTAAGCAAGGACATGGCATGGTCACATACGGTTAGAAAACTCTGGAAGCGGGGCCTATATTCAACATCCTTAAAGAAAAGAACTTTCAACCCAGAATTTTACATCCAGCCAAACTAAGCTTCATAAGCGAAGGAAAAATAAAATCTTTTGTGAACAAGCAAGCACTCAGAGATTTCATCACCACCAGGCCTGCTTTACAAGAGCTTCTGAAAGAACCCACTACACGTAGAAAGGAACAACCAGTATTAGCCTTTCTGAAAAATACCAAAAAGTAAAGAGCATCAACATAATCCAGAATTTACATCAACTAATGGGCAAAACAGCCAGCTAACATTAAATGGCAGTATTAAACTCACATATATTATTATTAATTCTAAATTTAAATCGACTAAATCCCCCAATCCAAAGACACAGACAGGCAAAAAAAGCCAAAACCCATTGGTATGCTACATCCAGACCCATCTCACATGCAAAGATACACAAAGACTCAAAACAAAGGGATGGAGAAAGATTTACCAATCAAATGGAGAGCAAAAATAAATAAATAAATAAAAAGCAGGAGTTGCAATTTTTGCCTCTGATAAAATAGACTTCAAAGCAACAAAGATCATAAGAAGCAAAGAAGGATATTACATAATGATAAAAGGATCAGTGCAACAAGAAGAGCTAAAGATCCTAAATACATGCACACCCAATACAGGAATACCCAGATACATAAGACTTATAAAGAGACTTAGACTCCCACACAGTAATAGTGGGAGACTTCAACATCAATATTAGACAGATCAATGAGACAGAAAATTAACAACGATATCCAGGATTTGAACTCAGATCCGGAACAAGTAAACTTAATTTACATTTATAGAACTCTCCACTTTGAATACACAAAATATACACTCTTATCAGTACCACATCACACCTATTTACAGGTTTAAATGAAATATTGGTTGGCTACTTGTTTGTTATTTTCTTCCCTCATTCTTTTTTCATGTCTCTATTATGAAGCACAATTATAGGCATACCCATTTTTAGACTGCATTCTAGCCTGGGCAATAAAGCAACACCCCTGTTCTCTCTCCCTCTTCCTCTTCCTCTTTCTTCATCTCCTTCATTTTTTTTTTATTCTTTTTTTCTTTCTTTCTTCTTTTTTTTTTCTTAAAAAAAGAAAACTCTGGAAGCTGTGAAAGGAATGGACTTTGAGAATATAAAACTTAAGTCAGGGAGTCCATTTAGGAGAGCATAGTGGGCAGCTTCTGACATGGCCACAAATGATCTCTACATTTTGGCATTTATTCCCTTCTGTAATCTTCTCCCTTTGAGCATAGGTTAGATCCACTGACTCACTTTCAACAAAGAGAAAACAGCAAATGTCATGGATATCACTTCTGAGGTTAGGTTACAAAGAGAGACTGTGGTTTTTCTTGTGTGCACCCCCGCTCGCTTGTGAGGAGAGACAGCTGCTGTTGTGAGATGCCCTCTGTAGAGACAAGGAACTGAGGGAAGCCTGTGGCAACAGCCAGCGGGAAACTGAGCTCTCAGCCCCAGCAGCCTGTGAGGAAGTGAATCCTGCCACCAACCATGTGAGTGAGCTTGGAAGTGGATCCCCCCCTCCCCGCCACCATTGAGCCTTCAGTTGAGCCCAAAGCCCTGGCCAGCATCTTGATTGCAAGCTCATGAGAGAGACTTTGAGCCAGAGGCATTCATCTGGGTTACACACAGATTCCCGACCTGCAGAAAATGTGAGATAATAAATGTTTGTTGTTTTAAGGCACTAAGTTAGGATGATTTGTTGTGCACCAATAGATAACTAATCTAGAAGATACTACAGTAGTCCAGGTAAGAGATGATCAGGACCTGGAGTGGGACCAAGGTAATATAGAAGGAGTGGAAGAGATGGACTTACATGGTATTTCAGGGCTTGATCACCAATTGGTTGGGTGAGTGGGAGGAGACAAGTATGATCCATTAATCTACACCTTTGGGGCTGTATGAATACTGAGATTATCAACTGAGACAAGGAACAGAGAAGGATCTGGTTTGTGAGGATGGGTGATGAGAAGTTCAGTCAACGCATGCTGAGTTTGAGGGGCCTGTGGGACATCAGGTGGAGATAGCTAGAAAGCAGTTCAATATATCATTCTGAAGCCTGGGGCTATGTCTAGACTGGAGCTTTAGATTTGGCTACACATGCTTTGACTGAGTTAGGTCCTCCATAACCCAGGCATCATGAGAGATAAAGGGGACTTATTTAGGTGGGAATTAGGAATGCGGAACTGGCAGGAACCGCCCAGTTCCCCATCCTACAGGACATGAACTTCACAGTCTGGGCTTTCTTTCCCTGCCAATACATGGACCCACTGCTGTTGCTGGTGATATAGTTCTGTTTCAGAGGACCTAAAGAGGCAGAGTTTAAGAATTATGCCAGCCTCTTCTATGTCCAGTGCTGAGGGCAGCAAGTCCACTTGCAGCAGATCTTATTATCTAAAGAATCACCTAAGCAACTTCCCTTAACTTTGACTGAATAAATCCACTTCTAGGAATTTACTTTTATTATATAACCAGGGATGGGCAAAAGCCGAATGTACAGGGGCACTTATTACACCACTATTTACAATAGTAAATCTTTAAAATTATAGGTCACTGGTTAGACTGTGGTCTATTCATCTGACACTCCAGCACTGTAGTTACTGAAAACTATGTTCTTGAAAAACACTCAGAGGTATGAGAAAATTCTCTCCACATGCTGCTTGGTGAAAAAGCTGACTTTATAAGATGTCCTTCAGTAGGTGAATGAATAAATAAACTGTGGGGCATCCAGACAATGGAATATTATTCAGCATTGAAAAAAATGAGCTATTAAGTGGTGAAATGACAAGAAGGAAATTTAAATGCATATTGTTAAGTAAGAGAAGCCAATCTGAAAAGGGTATGTACTATACGATTCCAACTATATGTCATTCTGGAAAGGAAAAAACTATGGAGACAGTAAAAATATCTGTGGTTGCCAGGGGTGGGAGGGGTGGGAAGGGATGAATAGATGGAACACACAGGATTTTTAGGGCAGTGAAACTACTCTGTATGATACCATAATATGCTGGGAGCACTGGCTCGTGCCTGTAATCCCAGCGCTTTAGGAGGCTGTGGTAGGTGGATCACTTGAGTCCAGGAGTTTGAAACTGGCCTGGGTAACATAGTAAGACCATGTCTCTACAAAAAAAAAAAAAAATTAAAGAAATAATTAAGGCGGGCGCGGTGGCTCAAGCCTGTAATCCCAGCACTTTGGGAGGCCGAGGCGGGTGGATCACGAGGTCAAGAGATCGAGACCATCCTGGTCAACATGATGACACCCCGTCTCTACTAAAAATACAAAAAATTAGCTGGGCATGGTGGTGCGTGCCTGTAATCCCAGCTACTCAGGAGGCTGAGGCAGGAGAATTGCCTGAACCCAGG